>NC_072449.1:4643811-4918811 GCF_027596085.1 Anoplopoma fimbria | reverse complement strand
CAGTACCCTCATCAACCCTCTGAACCAACTCCCCCTTTTTAAACATACATTTCTCTCTCTCTCTCTCTCTCTCTCTCTCTGTCACACACTCAGACACACACACACACACACACACACACACACACACTCAGACACACACACACACACACACACACACACACACACACACACACACACACACAGAGTGCCAGTAAAAACACTGAGGCTGGAGGGGGCAACAGGGTCACATGGCTCTGGTCATACTGTGTCCCCCCGCCACTGCAATAAACAACCACATGATTTACTGTACACCTTCAGTAGCTTCTATACACACATACACACACACACGCACAGGGCCACGAGGGTCAATGCCTCTCCACACATGTAAATAAGCTGCTGTTTTAGTCAAAGCACTTCTGAATATATCTGATATTAGTACAGTTATACACCAGCAGCCTTCCTAACAAGCGTACAAGCAAAGCAGCCAAACGTAGCCGATGTCTATCGTACCTTTACTGAAAAGCTAAGGACTCCATGCAAACTCTTATCCCGACCTCCTATCATTATTCAAATAGATAAAAAAAAACAAAAAAAACAAACACACTACAGTCATGAGGAAGCCTTGCAGGAGGAAAAAGAAAAACACTGAAATACAAAGTCGACCTTGCTGATCTGATTCTGGGAAACAGGAAATGGGGAAATGAAATGTACAGGCATATCTTCTGCCCACTAATGCCTTCTTCATTTTAGAAAAAACTAATCCTATTATTCTATTAATACACTTGATGGTGAAACAACAACACTACATCCTTTTTTGATGCTGTATTATGTGCTACTTCCTTGTTTTCTTCTCTTTAAAAACAATTTGAATAACTGGATCGTGTCCCAACAGCTACTCTATGAGGATCAATCTTTGTTCCGTTTGTTGACAAGTGAGGATGGAAGAAGCCTTCCTCGGAAACTCTGACAAAAGGAAACAATGAACGGCTATCATTAGGGAGTGAACATGTTGTGGACATGTTTTCTTTCCATTTTGAGGTTTTAATATTGTTTTCCATTGAAAACAAAATAGGACATCTTGACGACATCCTTGTCTTCACTTATCACTTCAGTCCCATTTTATCTGAAGATGTCGCAAAGGCTGAAAAAAGCCGACAACAATACAGAAGGGTAGGTGGTGCACTTAGTGGAGTGCAGATCTACGCCAGGTGTGTCTGCAACGACCACTGCTGTATTGTGTGATTGAATAAACACGACCTACATTTGGCTAACCTCCACGTCTACACCGTAAGAGTATCAGATGTGTTTTTCCACTCGCACAACAGATCATATTTTAATAAATACAAATGTCTTCCACGGATCTCTGCAGGCGCCCATATCAGCTCCGTCTCCTGGGCATTCATTTGACTTTTATTTAGGCTTTAAATCTGTTTTTTTTTTTCCTCAACAATACGCGTGTAAATGTGAGGTTGATGCCTTATAATAAAAAAAAAAGGCACAGAATAACTTTGTCAGATGTGTTATCAGTAGTGGCCGAGGGCTGATTTAGGAGACAGTAGGCGGTCAATGGCAGTTTAAAAACAGGCAAAAGTTGTTTGGGCAAAGTGTGAGTCAGCGCAAACACCAGAGGTCCTTGAGAATGCAGCTGTAACTGGCCACACAAAAATTGCATGCAGTTTGCTGCAGAAGAATGCCAGATTGGCCGTGGACGGACACAGAGGTGCTCACTCACTCACCGAGCAAACACATCAATCTCCTGGCAGAGAAACATACTTTTTTTTTAATAAGGGGACCGTAATCTTACTTGAGATTCTTCAACACACACACACACACACACACATATACACACACACACATATACACACACACACACACACACACACACACACACACACACACACACACACACACACACACACACACCACACACACCACGGCTGCTGATGATATCGTGGATCAGTGCAGAGCCCAAAAAAAAAAAAAAAAAAAAAGAAATGGACAAAAATAACACTGAGCTGTTGCGAATGCAGCGGGGATGGCTCCCACACACACTGCAGATTTTTTTTTTCTTCCCAGTATTGGTCTCCCAGCATCTCTCCAAACCACCATTTATCTCCCTCATAAACAAAAGGGCCACACATTGCTACTGAATGACACACCCACACACACACCCACACACACACACACCCACACACACAACCACACACACAGAGAGACAAGACTGGAAATGGGAGGCTTTTCTCGTCTCCGTCTGTCATCTCGCTAAAGAGGTGACGGGGTTGCTGGGAACTCTTAGCTGTGGTTAATGACACTCTGATGTCTGCCTCTCCTGTTTATCCATCCGTCTGTCTGTCTGTCTGTCTGTCCTCCACACACACACACACACACACTGACCTGCCAAACATCCCCTTTCTGTTAACTATTAATATCGCACACAAAAGCCAATGTTATCCACAAGAATCAACGCCAAATACATCACTTGTTACGGCAAATAGAGAAATAGCATTTAATGCATTAAGCAAGTAATCTTCCTGTCGTTATTCTCCATCTATAAATAGTTAACTATGGCAGTAATATGTTCTATTGTCCAGAAACCCAGAATAGTCTAATTATAACACAACCTCTGTTATATCTCGGGTAGCGAGGTCAGTGCCCGTAAGGATAATGCCACCCAAACACACTCCTAAGAATGAAACCCAAAGGGCCGGGCTTCCTTGGATTGTGTGAGTCAAAAGATTTCAACACGCTAAAGAGGTCATTTCGAGGAAAAAAAAACAAAAAAAAACAGTCAAATGTTCCTCATTTGTCTCATGAGAAGCTAAAGCTCCCTCTGCTCTGTGGCGATAACACGGCGGTGCAGGATGGAAGAGACAGGCGACAGAGCGTTGAACGAGTAATTGGATCAAGACATTATTTCTTTTTTTTCCACATTTGAGTGGGAGTGAAGGGAAGGAAGGGGGGGGACAAACGGAGAGCACAGGTGGGAGGCTTCTGTTCTGATTATTGGTGGTTATTGGAGGCCACCGCCGGCACTGATTGACAGCAGGAAATGTGGGGTTTTTTTATATGCTCATAGATGCACCTGTGCTAGAGGTGGGCGATGTGGCCTCAGCTCTGTATCACAGTATGTTTGTGGAGGGTTTGCAGTGACGTTATATCAAAATATAACAGAATTTAAAGGGATATTCAACTCAAAACATGATTATACCAATTTGCATTCTAGTGGCAATGTATGGGAACACATCATATGACAGAAAATTTTAAAAACTGATGTGTTTATTGGCTCCAAATAAGGATAAAATGAGGTATAGACCTACATGTTTTGGGAGGAGGAGCCTGCTCCATAATGTATTGTGATTTATTAAGAGTTATTAGTAAAAGCCATGCTATAGTTTTCTGCTATAGAGTTTGAGTTTTGAACAGTATTTTTGAACAACCTGGATCTCAGTGTATTTCAGCTCTTTGCATTAAAGCCAAACTGGGATTTACATTACACTTTAAAGAATTTACAGTTTGAGTTTGAAAACCAGTGCTGCACGAAAGGCACACGGACACGTTGCGCTGCTGCATTTGTACAGCATTACATCTGAGATATGCAGGAAGTGAACACATTGTTTACTTTACTGTTCCTGCAGCTGGCACAGATGTCGCTTTTTAAAAAAGAACAGCAGGAAATAATAAAACGCAAATCAGAGTACGATCTCTTTGTGCCTCTGCCTTAAGTGTGCATCTAACATTTATTTTCATAACTGATTTACTAAATAATCGCTTGGCCAATAAAGTGTCAGAAATAAATAACAAAAAAAGTCATTACAATTTAGCAAAGGCCAAATTGACGGTTGTTTGACTTGTTTTAGCTAACCAACGGTCCACAACTCCCACAACAAAAAATACAGATTCCTTTTCTGTCGATTGACAAATGAATTAACTGACTCATTGTTTCAGCTGTAGTATGCATAGAGGGCAAAGGAGAGCATGTGGTGAGTAACGACAGGAAAAAAGGAAAGACAAACTGTAACTGCCCTTGATAAGCAGCAGACTCACACACACCGGTGATAACCAGGGTTGGAGCCATAAAACTGGGTCAGTAGCACTGAGAGTGCCAGAGTTAAGTACGTTAATGGTTAATTTTACATCTGATATTCATCCAATCTCCACATCAGCTCACTGGGCAAATACAGTGTCTATATAGATATATATATAGACACCTGATTATGCATATATATCTACTACTGCACATTATATTCAGTAAAAAAGAAATGAATGAATGCCGAGTGCAGCAACAATTCCAATCACATGAAACACTTCAGATTTAAGAGCCAAGAGAGGGACAAAGGACGACAAAGGGAGTGAAAAGATGCTGATCATGTTCATGCAATGTCTCGCTGTAGTGACACGAGATCAAACAACAACAACAACAACAACAACAACAACAACAACAGGACCTATTATGTTGTATGACAATCGTAATGTTATGTCAATGTGTTCATGGTCATATGAATATTATGGTGTCCTTTTTTTATTCTAAGGCTTTGGCAACATTGTTTTGTTTTTTACTGCATGTTAATAAAGTCACATTGAATTGGTTTGTCGGCATGTCTAACTTATTTTTTTTAAATATTTTTACTATGTTTTTTTTAACTGTTTCATGCATTCTGATTTCTTTATATATTATATAATTTTAGTTATTATATATATATACACTTTTGTTATTTAGGCTTTTACTTTATACATGATGATATTAAAATGTTTTTTTTGTATATTCTATCTATTCATAACTGTAGAATAATCCACCATAATCTTGTAAAAAGGGCCAGTTATGCAAAAATAAAAAAATATAAATAAAGAAAATACTGTGACACCACCAAAATAAACATATTTTGTTGCCATAGCGCCGTGCATCACTGTCCAGACAAGTTCCACAGTCACACACAGCAGTTAGGAGGAAATCTGAGGCATCAAAGAAAACAACGATGCAGTTCTGAGGTAGTCTGACATGAAAAGTAAAGCGTGCTGGCTGACTTCCACACATTCCCCGCCTGTCAGGACGAAGACCCACTCTCCCAGATTCCACCCTAGTCAGCACTCCATTCCTCCCATCCCACACAGAAACAAACACACACACACACACACATCCGCAGCAGCATCACAGGTAGAACACACACACACACACACACCACACACACACACACACACACACACACACACACACACACACACACACACACACACACACACACACACACACACACACACACACACACACACACACACACACACACACACACACACACACACACACACACACACACACACACACACACACACACACACACAACAGGGCAACATAATGACAAGATCCAGCATGCTCACACACACACACACACACACACACACACACACACACACAGAGAGAGAGGTTTTACCTGCTGTTTCCTAAAGTCTCTTATTTCCTGTTCCTCTGCTCCTTGCTGGGGGTGTCTGGATAGCGGCTGGGACACTGCATCTGAAGGAGGAGAGGACCGTTAGGGGAGGGGGAAAACCACAAAATGTCTGGGAGATATTTCTTTAAGTGTAAGACTAGCTCTCTCTCTCTCTCTCTCTCTCTCTCTCTCTCTCAGAGGCCCTCGCTGCACCGTCATTCGAGATAAGACAACAGAAAAGTCACAGAGCTAACTGACCCTGTCCCCTATTTCCTTACCATCTATTCACTCTGCCTCCTTTTTTCTATGACACCTAATCATTTCCCCTTTTCCACTCAAGGCCATCGCGGAGATCATCTTGAGAAAGCGTATTGCCTCGACAAGAATATCCATCTGGCAGGCTTTTTTGTTTTACTTCTTGAAGGACTGAAAACTCTGAAACAACATGCAGATGTATCAGAGCAGCATATCTGAATGAATGAACACCACGTGTGGAGAACAACAACGTATGATTCACCTTTTCCGATCGTGGTCGTTCAGTTCTAAGAAGCAAAATTAACTTCAACCATCGCGTGTGACAAACTGCTCATAATGACATATTCACCGTAGCCGGACGTGTTTGACACAATAACGTGTCTTTACCTGAATATATTAAAATGTGATGAAACCTTTTTTTATGAAAGTCTCACAGATACGATCTG
The DNA here is from genome assembly GCF_027596085.1 of Anoplopoma fimbria. Classification (NCBI taxonomy): domain Eukaryota; kingdom Metazoa; phylum Chordata; class Actinopteri; order Perciformes; family Anoplopomatidae; genus Anoplopoma; species Anoplopoma fimbria. The sequence continues at coordinate 4,912,708 of NC_072449.1, read as the reverse complement.
AAGTGAACTTCCGTGCAACTTAATGTTGCAATCGAGTGGAAGTCTCTCTTCTGAGAAATCTGCGAGACAAACTGTTATGAGTACGAGTCCAGCTGAATTTATTGTTAATGTATTAACTTTGTGTTTAACCAGAACATAAAATATTTAAGAACAATCATTTCTGTCAATGTGTATGCTTTCCTTGTTTTAATATTTAACTTGATATTACTTTTACTGTTGACAGTAACTCAAGTGGAAAATTTTTACTTTTGTTTTCAGCTTCAGAAAAGCAATAACAGCTAGATCTGAAATTATTAGCCGAATAATCCACTAGTTTATCAACAGGAAATATAATTATTAAATCGATTAATCCACTAGTTTTTCAACAGGAAACTAATTGTTATCCATTGTGATTATCTGTTCATTATTTTAGGAAAATAAATATAAATTATACGTCTCAAATGTGAGGATTTGCTGTATTTTGGCTGGTGAGTGAAGCACATCTACCAACAACTTGCTTATTTTACCAGCATTTGGATGGTGGATGATGATAGTTTTTTACCGTGGTGGTGTTATAAACCAGGAATTTAAAAAAGGTGCCATCATGGGTGTTTTTCACCTTTTTTTTTTTTTCATTTTATACACAAAATATATTCATGGATTGATCAAGAAAAGTATCAACAATTTGATCGATAAAGAAGATAATTAATGAATGCAGCCATGATATCAGAAATATTATAGATTTTTTTAAATCACAGAATAATTGTTTGGGGTACATTATTTTAAATTTTCTAACAGCAAAAGAAAAAAATATATATAAAAATACAGCAAAACATAATTTATTTATTTTGTAATTAATAGTGACTGTCAGAATCAGGGAAAACATAATTTGTTGTGAAGTCATTGTGACCTCATTCAAGTTTGTGTTTGGGTGCATCGGGCTTCTCAAAAGTCATAACTAGTAAACCTTAAATCCACATGTGAAAGTTCAAAATCAAAGAGGACATGACCTCTGTGTGTGCAGACAAAGTGCCCCGGGCCGTCCATAGGTCCTCTCCATCACCACCATCTGCCTACAGTTCAAAGAGCGGTCACCATGGAAACCAAGATGTGAACCGTGCGATACGGTAAACAAATATACAGCGGCACAAAAAAACCACACGTTGATGACACGCAATGCACACACACTCTGATTGAGGCCAGTAAACTTCCTGTTTTTCCCCCCGCGGTGGTTAAGATGCTCTATCAGGGTGTGACACGGAGACGGACTCACAAAAACAACCGTGGTGAGTGAGTCGGATGTTTTTTATGTTAAAAAAAGCAAAGTGACATAACGGGTTTGAAGAAGGAAAAAAAGAATCATAAAAAAAAAAGAAAGAGATGAGACTCTGTGTTTTTCCACAGTAAATAAGCCTTGAAAAGGATTTTGTGTTGCCTTCACAAAGAACGACAATAAAAGCACACACGCCGGATGACCAGTTCCAGGAAGTACTCCGATACACACAATGATAAAATCTCATAAGGCCAGAGACAAGTCAATGTTTAACTCGCCCACTGGATCCAGCTCAATGCATCACATGATCCACAGTGTGTGTGAGTGTGTGTGTGTGTGTGTGTGTGTGTGTGTGTGTGTGTTACAGTGATTTTAGGAGATATTGAGAGAACAGGACAGACAGAGCATTCACTGTGGATGGTTCAGAGATGACGTTTTTGCTGGAGGGTCAACCCCAAAGTTAGCTCTGCCTGATCTGGAAACAGCAGCAGTCTAAGGTCAATGGTTTTTTTTGGGGGGGCTGACGTCAAATCTATAATTGACCGTGACGTCTCCCCGCTCAACAGATCTCTAGATGGGTTTCTTAATTTGGGTTTATTGCTCACCAATAGGCCACTTTTGTTGTTTTTTTTATGAAAGAGAAAATCCAACTGTCAAACTACAGTATTCTTCTATTTAAACACTACTTTCTCCATAAATAGACAAAAACAGGAACACGTGAAAATAGCTGGAAAGATCCTAACTTGACATCAAATGTCTGCTGACCTTTATAGAAGTGCATCTGATTCAGAATCAGTTTAACGTGAATTCATATTTATGAGATTATCTGGATTTAACAGTGGTAGTTTAACAAGTTACAGAAAATATAAATGCAGCTCGCATCCGTAACAAGCTAATGCTAAGCTAAACTACGACACTGATTACATCCCTACTGGTGTTGTCACGATACTTGAATGTCTAACTTCGATTAAATACCTTGACAAATATCAATATCATATACAATTTTTGATACCAAAGGGAAAATTGACCCTAATATTGAAGGCATCAAATTATAGATTTTCATTAAAAGATAAATGTCCACTTAAATTCATTAAAGAAAGAGTTGTGCTTTAGTGTAATTAAAGTAAATGCTAGTTCACTTACAGAATTGAGTGAAGAAGGAATTAAGCTGCCTTAACACCCATTTCTAAAACAATTACTCTCCTCTAATATTTGTTACTTAAAAGGAATTCTGAATTCATGTTCTATGAGAACTTATTGGGTTTTTAAAAGGCATTTTATAATCCAAAGCACTTCAATTTTACAGTATATTATTGTAGCATTGCAAAGGAAAACATTCTTGGACATTTCTATATTTAAATAAGGCAAATTTCCAGTTTTAGATAGTTACATTTTCAGAATAACGTCCTGGCAGCCGGGGATGACCACTGCACCAAGTCTGTAAGATCTATTCACTAAATTGAGGTCATTTCTGAGAGATAGCAGCACTGGGGAAACTATTTCCAGCACAAGGCACACAGTAGCGGAAGATGACGTTGGCTTCAAGTGTGTTTTTTTCGAGAAGTTTCTTACGCTGAAAATAATCACTTCTTCACTTCTCAGAACCTCCACCCTTAAATTGTTGTCTCTCTTATCATTGTGCAAACACCACAGTGAGAATCTGCTTTGATACCACTTTCTCCGCCCCCCCCCCACACACACACACACACACACTCCCTTCCTCCCCTCCACCCATCCTCTAGCATAGGAATGTGAGGAATGCCAAATCCTAAAAAGTCTCTCACTCTCCCTGCTGATATGCTCCCTCTATATCTCATTGCAATGGTCATGTGGGTCAGTCAGCTGGGGGGGGGGGGGGGGAGGAGCACACTTTCACTCCTCACCACTCTCGTAAATATCCTTAATTCTCCTACAAACCTTCAGGCCATAAAGGGCAGCTGAAAGCCCCTTTTTTTGTAAACAGGTGGTTTTGTCGGTTTTGCACAATAGACCCGAGTCTCCTGAAGGGCACTCCTTGTTCCAACACTTACTGTACCAGGCAGTGACTTAACCCCGGAGCAAACACGGCCCGGAGCTGGACACGATTACAGGAGTAACTTTATGAATAAATGGAATATATATATTTTAAACCACTTCTATCAAGCACAACATGGCAAAGATGTTAATCTGCTAAATACAACTGAGTGAACACCTTCACCGTGATGGATTTTTCGAGTAAGTTTTAAGTCTCGTCCAACAAAGACCATTTAGGTAATGACCTTAAAAACACGCACAAGGAATGCGAGAGGAATGCACCGGAGCACACATTTCACGCACCCCCCGAACCGAGTGCGGTCTGAAGGGCCCGTTACAGTCGACCAGTGCGTCATCACCGGCTCACCGTCAACAAAAGGGCACTGTGTGTCCACTTCTAAAAAAAAAAAACAACACAATACACACCCACTGACTAGCACAGTTGGGAGTTTTATAACCCCTCTCATCGGAGAGAGACTCATGAGACACACACACAGTTTTTACTGTCGTCAAAGTTTTTCGTACGCCATGTCTGTGGTGGTGTCTGCGTCTCACCCACGGCCTTTACCCACTCCTTCCTCCTTTCTCTCCCTTTATTTAGCAATCTCTATTTTTAGGGCGCTATTGTGAGGCTGCCCTTAGGTGGGTGGAGTGTACGTGTGTATATGTGTACGTGTGTGTGTGTGTGTCTCTTAGGACGCTGTAAATCAGTTACCTTCTGGCTGTCTGACTGAGCAAAGGTCCGTCTCAGCCCGGGGCATAGCAGGGACACAGACACACACTCAGACACACACACACTCAGACACACACACACAGCTGTCACACAGACAACACACACACACACACACACACAGCTGTCACACTGTAGTTACAACACAGACAGACACACCATGGTGAGACAGAGAGAGATATAAAGTTTAGGACTAAATTACATCATGGAGTTTGACGACACACACACACACACACACACACACACACACACACACACACACACACACACACACACACACACACACACACACACACACACACACACACACACACACACACACACACACACACACACACACACACACACACACACACACACACACACACTTAAATTTAACGCAGTTCATAATAACTGATTCTCAAAAGTTTATTGTGCAGTAAACAAGCCAGATTTAAGGGGAAGTCGGTGCTAAAATAACTGAACGTTCTCCAGCTCCTGACCTCAGCTCCACATTTTCTCAAACGTTTCCAGATCTTGTGCGATGGTTTAATTTCCGAGCGTATAATTCATCTATTATTACTTTTATTACGTACTCTCCGTGCGACGTTACATCAACATGTTTATTTATGACCTATGTCGTTTTGGTTTTTTTTAGACACGTGGGTGGAGGAATGTCAGTAAGATGGCAGCACGTGAACGCACCTCCAGCATGTATGTGACGTGCACATTCCCACCAACGTGCACGCCGCCACATGAAGACATCACAAGGCTCCACGTGTGCCCCTCAACAGAATGTGTGTGTGTGTGTGTGGGGGGGGGGGGGCGGCAGGAACGTGTGTGCGTGCGTCAGCAGCAGTGTTGGTTTGCAGACAGGGACCTGCGCTCTGAGAATGCGTTGCCATGGAGATGTGAAGCTGAGTTCTTTTTCTTTTTTTGCCCTCTCAGGTTACAGAGTGGAGGCTGGAGAGAACCCCCCCCCCCCCACAGGTGTCGCACCACAGAAAGTTTGATTTGTTAAGATTATGAACTTATTTTCTTTCTCTTATTTAAATATTTAAAGTGTTTATTCATTAGCCAGAACAACTCTTCTTTGCATCTTTCTCCTTGTTTTTTTAAAGTCCATCTTGGCTTGGATACAGAATAACATGTGATGAACTCATTTCAGTGCTTTTGAATAAGTAAACATGTATAAAAAACGATTGATAAAGACTATTTGGAACATCTGTTGTGTGCTTAAATTTTTTTTCTTCCATTCAGTCATAGCCACCAGCAATAGAAACACTGTCTTAATGAAGGTGAAAGTGGCTTTAAAAACAACATCAATCCACATCAGACACCTGTTACAAAATGATTTCGCAATTATTCTAATGCACTTAGAGGTAAGAAGATGAATGTAAACATAAACATCTGTTGATTTGGGTGTATTTAATCTCAACAAAAGTCTCAACTCAAACCAGTCAGTGAGTTTTAAACAGAGAATTGTCTCATGGGAAGATGCTTTTCAGTGAGAAAAGTTACCAACCTCCCTTTTTGCAACCCAAAACTGTTATAAAGGACAGTCTATTAATCCTGTCACCTGCCTTCATACCTTTATTATACTCCCCAAAGATCTTTGCTCACTCACAGACCTTTGACTCCAGACAGTATCAGACATCTTGCATTAAGATTTTGTTTACATTTGATGCAGCAGAATAACGCCGACGTCATCAAATCTAATTGTTTCCCTTCTATATGAGAATGTAATCAGATTTAGGACCAGACAAACAACTCCAGCTGCATTATCAGGACTAAATTCCCAGACAACATGTAGTCTCATATGACAAAATCAATATGATAATCAGCTATAGATAGCAATACGATATGTGATAACAGACACTCCTCTCATTAGATGTGCTGCAAGTATAGACTCTGATAATATACAGAATGTGGATTCTGTGTATAGAATAAAGTCTGATTATAAGAGCTGGGGTTCACACAGTTTTAATTCTACTAACCAATCTTTTAAATGACGTTATCATGGTGGTGCTACAGTAGATATGATAAAAGATGTCTAATTCATATGCAGCCAAGTGATAGATATCTCCATGTTTTCATACAGGCAGAGTCTAGACAGGAATGCTCTACGCATCTGATCCCAGATCAGGAAAGTGCAGGACCGTGCACATCAGTTATTGATTTACAAACATCGGTAGTTCTCTTCATGTGTAATTAAAAGACATGTTTCTTCTGCTGCCTGGATGAATGTGTGTTGTTTTCACTGGACATTGCACCTTGTTCCTTGCTGTAATGATGATAATCTAAATATCACAATCACCGGTTGTCTCACTGGCAGAACGGCTTACTCATGTTCGCCGACTTGCTCATTATAGAATAATAATGGACTACAAACGGGAGTGGACAGCAATCTTTTTTTAACCTTTACGTGATCGTTTTCTCAACAGACCTAATTATAGTTTGTCTTTAGGGGTTTAATTATGTGATAAGAAGTCAAATATGTAACAAAAGCAACACCAGTCTGTGTCCCTGATGTGGAGGGAGTCTGCACTTCCTGCATGCGTAAGTGACTGAAGATGCTCGGATGTTTTTTATTTATTTTTTTCATTTGGCAGCCGGAGAGTCGGCTTTCTACACATTTCATTTACAATTGGTGAGCGGAGAACCAGAGGACGCTCGATTAACCAGCCGTAGATGACCAGCAGGATGCTCGTTTACTGTAAACTGAGGGGTAAATGTGTCCCTGAATGCATCTTTGTTGTTTTTATCGTCAAATATTATGTGTTTCTGCTCCGTGCGCAGATTAGTCACTAGGAATGAGGCAATAGTTTATCATGTTACAGTGCAGAATCCTCACTCCATTTGTATTTCTCTGTACCTTCTCTGTCTTCCTCTCTCTCTCTCTCTCTCTCTCTCTCTGTTCATTACGTCGCTCTAACACTCTCCTGCTGTCTTCCCTGCATTCCTTGGCAGGTCCCGGCCTGCTGTGCAGCAAAGTGAAGAATTCCAGCAGGCTGCTCTCATCTCACAGTCAAGTCCCATAGTGCGTATAGGTTTACAATAAGCAGTAAAAAAGGTACAGTTTGCATAGTTTTATATATGAATTCCCAACGTTCCCTTTTCCTTCTGTGAGTGTTTGTAGCAGATGAGATTGTGGGGCTCCAAAAAAAAAAAAAAAAAAAAGAAAGAAAATTGTTATCACGCAAGCTAGGAAGGAGACAAATTGTGAAAGCCAGCTAGAAGAAACAACTGACTCCTTTTCATACGACTCTTTGAGAGGATGTTACGCAAGCCTTTGACTGTAACGAAGGGGTGATTATTTATAAAAAAAAAAAAAAAGGTATAACAGCAGGAAGTGTGAACAAGTGTGAGAAAGAGTGAAGGGGGGGGGAGTGATAAAAAGAAAGAAGATAATTGTGGATAGCGCAAATAATAAAAGAGACAGTCTCTCACAAACACAGAGGTGTTTCACGCCCCACACAGAGACACTGATAACAGAAGAACACAGTTCAGGTTGCAAAAGTGGGTCTCACGGGAAGAAGAGGAGAAAAGAATATGTAGGCGTTTGGTATGAATGTGTTGTTATAACAGACACATCGGCAGCGTTCTCTCTCTAATGCTGCTCCACAGCTCGGTTTCTGTGCAGACGCTCAATAATGCTGCCTTTCAGAGCTGCAGCAGTATTCAAAACGCAGCAGGCAATCAGTGAGACAGAAACCCCCCAAAAAAAGCAGGCAGCATACGAAAAAAAAAAAAAAAAATCAGCTGGTCTGACACATTCTAGTTATTCCACATATAAAGCTTTAAAATCCACCTTTTTTATAGTTTATTTTTCTTATCCTGTCCTTGGATTTAAACCTTGAACATTCTCAGTCTTGTACTATTATTTTTAGTCTATTTAGCTTTTACATAAAGTGCATTATGTAAGTATCAAGAAAAAGGTCCGACAGATTAAAGTGTTGACTTACAGCTTTCCCCCGCAAGGTCCGTGCACCTGAACACCTCTTTAAAAGTTGAAAGTCAGCGCTTTCACCTCGCAGTCATTGTTGCATTTGAAATCCAAACTTGTTGGAGAGGAGCCAAAACTAAGAGAAATGCATCTCGTTGTATAAATACCCGCGGGCTGTGCTGGACGTTCGGTTTGACCACGCTGACATTACAACACCTGAAGAGACACATGCTACACCAATTTAATGTTTTATCTGTTCTGATTAATGACAAAAAAAAAACTCTGCTTATTTCACAATGTGAAGACACACCGAACACACACTTTTTCTGCAGTTGAACTCTCCACCTTTCTCCCTCTATCCTTCACAACACTACTAATCAGAAGCCTCCCACTGAACTGTTGAACCTCGCAAGGATGACGATACAGGACACGGACGTCATCACTTCTTCTTTTTCCTTTCCTTTTTGTTTTTATGTGTGAGACACTTATTTAGAAGTCTGCTTTCATTTGAAGCGGGTTGCTTTGGGAGAGGCCTGCTCTGGGACTAAATCTGGCCTGGAGTAAATAGCTGCATTGTTGGCCGACCACTGCGGAGTGACGTCAGTTGGTCTTATCAGAGTTCTCTGACTTTACTTTGGGCCGGACAGCAGAGCCCGCCTAAAAGAAAACAGGGGCAGCTATTGCCTGATCAAAACAACATCAGCTTGGTGTTAAAATGAAAGCAATTAATATCAAATGAAGCTTTTCTGAGGTCGTTCTTCTCTCCTTTTGTAACGTGCTATGTGGCTCTACGATTCTCTCTCTGCAGGCGTGCATCATAAGTTTGAGTAAACTACTTTTAGGACGACAGCACAGGTGGAAATGTGTGTGAACCGATGTCCAGGTGCCTTTAAATGCATCGCTGTGACGAAGACGATACCTCATCTTGAAGGTTGTGTGCGTTTGTGTCGGTGTTTTAGGTTTGCAAACGATCAAAAATGTCTGATGACACAATATATATTCAGCCAGCAGAAATCGCTCCAAACTGACATCTGGTACACGTTACTCTAGGTTATATATATATATATATATGGATAAAGTCCTATGTCATGGTACTAATGAGTCCATTTATATCATGATTACTGCTTCTTTTAATCATTGTTACTATTGTTTTATTTCTTAGTTTGTTCTGCTCGTGTTTCTTTGAAGGGCCTCATCAAAGCTTCCTGTTGTTATATTGCCTTGTTTTGCTTTCAAAGCACATAAAAAAGGTGCTATAAAAAAATAAAGCTATTGATATTATTATGATCCCTGGAAAATAAACTGAGAAGCTGTTTGTTTATTAACAAAACAACCACATGGAGTGCCTCGTTTTTGGAGAAACGTGGAGATGAATCCTATAAAATGCAATAAAAAAAAAAAAAATCGCAACTTCGCCATAAAGCAGTGCTTCTGTTCAATTTGCAACTTTGCCTGCAATGTCCTCACACAAATGGATAGTAGCCTCTGGAGAACTGGTGCAGCAAAATATCTACTGCCTGAAACATCTCTTGCAGCACACAACGCTCAACCTCCAGGCTAAGTGCTGCTGCACACATCCTGTAAGTGCACGAGGGCACACACACACACACACACACACACACACACACACACACACACACACACACACACACACACACACACACACACACACACACACACACACACACACACACACACACACACACACACACACACACACACACACACACACACGTCAGCAATCCTGCCTTTGCTACATCGTCCTCATGTTGCCTGACATCACCGCCACAGAGCCACTGACACAGATTGAACTCAAACTAAACTCTGATCCAATGAATCCATGAGCAGAGGGGCCCTTTAAGCCAAACTCGTCCTGAGGATGCGAGAGGATCGAGTCACAAACAAAACAAGAAAATGGGTTTCCACGCATTCACAGGTATTTAAAAAAAAACGGGAATTACAGCTGGCGTTGATCCAGTACGTTTGCTGAGAAAAAGAGGATGGCCGAGCCGCTAGACATGCCAAAACCTGAATCCAGATTACTAAAAGATTACAAAGAATACGCCTCGCTTTAACAGTGAAATACTTAAGTTAATACCATACTAGCCATGAACACTTAAAGATAAACAAAATGACTGGTTGGGACAGATACTGTGCCCAAACTGTTTATTCATGAAGGTTCTTTTATGACTCAGCTTGAGTTCCACTACATCAGGAGGATCAAGTATCCTTACATGGCTGCTCGACTGCACCGAAGACATTTAGTCTGAGCAGACTGCTGTCTCTGAATGGATTAAAAGCAAAAGGTTAATATGGACATGGGAGGGAAAAGAAGCTGACTGAATGAATCACTCGCCAGAGTTTCATATCCTCTTTATTAGGCTCTGTTGTCTCTCCATTTCTCGACAATAAAACAGGAAGAGTAGTGACAGAGTGAGGAGTGATTAAGTGTGTCCCAGTGATCCTTCAGACTACTTTAGGTTGGGTTTTTTTTTATGGATCAGCGTTATCTGGGACATGGACTCTGCTGCACAGAGGTCACTGAATTAGATCAAGAGGATCTCTATCAGAACGAGTAACAGAATAGCTGATCTCTCTATAATTCTAAATAAATGGTTGTAAAAAAAGAAAAAGAGAATGCAGAGTGATTAAGCTATGAAGTCTGTCTCATGAAGACTTTCCAAAGTCAACGTTGTGTGAAAGGACACACACACTCCACTGTTATGTAATAAACAGAACAGCAAAGTCCAAGTGTAGAGGCTATGGCCTGGGACTAAGATGACTGGGACAGATTTTAAAAAGTGCTTCTGTCGCTGTGGTCAGAATGGGAAAGTGATTAGTTTAATAACAATTAACTCTCTCTCTCTCTCTCTCTTTAAGTAAACCAAACTCTGTTGAGAAACATAATAAGTGTGTTGCTGTGTGTGTTTGCAGCTGAAGGGAACAGCTCTCTTATGCATCTATGATGACTTAACACATCCACAGGGTTTCCTGGTCAATTCGGCATATAAATTGAATTGATAATCATAAAAAATTGCAATTAATAAACTGTGCTCTCCCATCTCAATTCATTTAGGTGATAGTTGATAGTTTTCTTCCCAGCATATTCATTTGAATCCCATAAAGACTGATCCACATGATGCCTCTCTACAGCAGTGACGTCCTCTGGAGCAGGGTGGCTTTAATGAGTCTGCCAATAAGATGAAGTCATCTCATATTTAATTGACAGACTGATGAATGGAGTGGGGGAAAAAGTGGAAAAAAAGTGCGATGCTAAAATGTATCCAATAATAATAATAATAATAAAAAAAAAAAAAAAAAAAAAAAAAAAGAAACAATGTGGTTTACCTTGAAGTCACAGTCTGGTGTGAGGTGGGAACAGTGTAGCGGACGATCAAACAATGTTGCAGTTTTGCTCTTCAGAGTAGAGGTCTCTCTCTCTCTCTCTCTCTCTCTCTCTCTCTCAGGTGGACAGGTGGTGGACAGGTGGACAGGAGTGCGCAGTCCTTCTTCTTCCTGTTTGTTTCCAGAAGGTGAACCAACCTCTCTGCTCCACCGACACCGCTGCGTTTTTTCTCCCTCCGCCAGCTTCTGTCAAGTGTGAGAGAGTGACAGGGAAAATAACCACACACAGGACCTCCGCTCAGCCGTTTCAGAATAAAAGCCCCACTGATGACGAAATTAAAGGAAACATCCAACCTGTTGTTGAATTGACATTATGAAAAATAGTTGGACAACGAAATCAGTATAATTGCAATGTCATCAGATAAGGCTATATTTTCTTTGCAGCTGATCTATTGGCACTGTAGTGGTGATATATACAGTATATGTACAGTACACACCTTCTCATTCAATGGTTTTTCTTTATTTTTATTTTTACTTTTATTTTTTATTTTATTATATATATATATATACAGTACCAGTCAAAAGTTTGGACACACCTTCTCATTCAATGGTTTTTCATTTTTATTTTTATTTTTTTTATTTATTTTATATATATATATATATACAGTACCAGTCAAAAGTTTGGACACACCTTCTCATTCAATGTTTTTCTTTATTTTTATTTTTATTTTTATTTTTATTTTTATATATATATATATATATATATATATATATATATATATATACAGTACCAGTCAAAAGTTTGGACACACACTTCTCATTCAATGGTTTTTCATTATTTTTTTTTTTTTTTCTACATTGTAGATTAATATTGAAGACATCCAAACTATGAAGGAACACATATGGAATTATGTGGTAAACAAACAAATGCTCAACAAACCAGAATATGTTTTATATTTTACATTCTTCAAAGTAGTTGAATGAGAAGGTGTGTCCACATTTTTGACTGGTACTGTATGTTATATTTGAATTGGGAGCTTTAGTTTAGTTTATTAAAATAAACATTAAAAATCCTGCCAAGAAAAGTCAATGCAAGAAAATGATAGTGGGTGGTAGTAAGATGCTGTATAGGAATAAGTGCATTCTGTATATGTCTGTATATATAATATATCAGTTACTGTGGATTCTTTACTGTTTTTTACTGTGTTTTTTATTTTTCATTTGCTAATTTATAATACTTATTTTTGATCTTGTTTTTGTACTATGTCTCTTGTTTGCACTATCCTCTCTGCTGCTGTAATCCTGTAAATGTCCCCGCTGCGGGACTAAGAAAGGATTATCTTATTTTATTTTATCTTATAAAATGATAATGTAATCAGATTAGGCTAAAAAAAAAAGCAGTTGATCCATTGCCACTGTACCTGTGATATATACTATATTTGAACTAGAAGTTTTAGTTTAGTTGAATAAAATAAACCAAGAAAAGTTATAAAAATAATAGTGGGTGGTTGTATTATTGCAAATAATAAACCCACACAAAAAGTAATCCCACTCTGAGTGCATCCAGAGATTACAACACTGATACATTATACAAATAAACACAATATAACACTGTAGATCCTTTGCAAAAAGTAGGTCTTATCCTAGTAGACGATGATAATTCAACTTCTCATGTAAATAACATTGTACATTACATTTTAGCAAACAAATCCAACATCTTGCCAAACACAGATTTGTTTTGCAGACTCTAGCACAATACAGATTCATCTTCTTTATTCTTTTTAAAAAATACTGTCTGCAAGTGGGATGGCTACCGTTGATTATCTTCGGAGTCGGGAACATGTGTACCCGGAACAAGCAATTACTTCCACTCTGGGAACTGATGCTGTACAATCCAGGTCCAGCAGCACCCTGCCCACAAAGAAGAGTTTTATCTTAATGTACAGTCTGTGGTTTAAAGTTGTCAATAATAAAAGTGATAAAAAAATTCACCACATGGTTCGAGATGCTGCTACTTTATTTACTGAAGTAGCTTTGTGTAATGTTTCCACATTAATCTGTCAGTCTCACTTTGTCCAAACAAAAAACAGAACTATTCAATATTAAAGAAAACATTTGCAAATAAAAACAGTAATCTGTGTGGTTTTACTTTATTCTAATGTTCAGTGTTGTTTGTTTGTTGATAAATCATTAATTAATTGTCTTTGCAACACACCATAGGGAAACATATTCATGGTAATTCAATTCAATTCAATTCAGTTTATTTTGTATAGCCCAGAATCACAAATTACAAATTTGCCTCAGAGGGCTTTACAATCTGTACACATGCGACATCCTCTGTCCTTCCCTCACATCGGCACAGGAAAAACTCCCCTAAAAACCCCTTTAACAGGGAGAAAAAAGGAAGAAACCTCTGGGAGAACGACAGAGGAGGGATCCTTCTCCCAGGATGGACAGAATGCAATAGATGTCATGTGTACAGAATGAACAGCATAACAGAGATACAACACATTCAATGTATATGACATAAATGATTCATATAATAAGACTACTTATAATAACAGCAGCAATAACATAACACAGTCTGCATTTATTCCTGTTTGCATAAAAAGATAGGAAACACATGACTCAAACCATTCCTGCTGTTCCAAAGTGAGGCTTTTATTGTGACGAGCACATTTCCGGTCTGAGGTCTGAAGCTGATTGGTGCAGCTGTCGTTCTCCCATTAACCACCAAACCACCGGTGCAAAACTTATGAGGAGTCATTTCACCCGGAAACGAAATGTTTTCCAACCTTATCATTCATTAGCCTATAATATACTTTAGCAATTAATCATCTTTTTTTTCAGCCCTTAACCAGCAAGTTCAGCCACTAAACACCATCATGAGATAATCCCACATTTTAATAGTTGTTACTTTCTATCCCTTTAAAAAAAAAAACCTTCAAAGCCTTTAGTTTGTGAGGAAAGGTTGAGCTCTGCTGCCCTCTGGTGGTCAGAATATAAAGCACTCATACTTCATTAAACAGGGCATATATGTTGGAAATAATACTTTTGGTTGTCATGGTTAATTTTATGTGTTTTATTAACATTTTGTACACATTGTTTTAATAGTTAAAGTCCAGTATCTTCTGTAATTAATTGCTGGGCACAACTGGTCTCCTACTCCAACCTTTACAGACATTCACAGCTAGAGGTTGTCCAGTAGGCTACAAACATAGTAGGCCACTGTGTTGCTCAAGGGCACCTCAGTTAGTAGCATGGATAATCCCTTTCCTATGAAACAACTTACCTCTAACCATTGCTTTGACCAGACTTATATATTAACCTTACAAAAATGATCTTCCTCTTCAAATATTGAATTCAACAACAGACCTAATCATAGCTCATGTTTTGACTGTGTCATAATATTAAAAGCACAAATGAACAAGTGTCCGAGTAAATAATGAAGTGAGTGAGCCAGAATGCACAACTACCAGGACTCTGAAACTGAAACAGCTAAACCGAAGTCAGCCATTGTTAATCTTATTTATTTCTTTGTGACATGTCAACTATTTTAAAACAACAATACAAACATTTACACTGAGTGCTTTTGCTGTAAACCTTTTTATTATTACAGGTTTATCCATTGTGAGGAAGAGCTCTGGTGTAAGTAAGTGAGTTTGTGATTGTATGGTTGTTGGAAAGACAGTTGTCCTTATTTTACAGCATATTTAGGGTGCATTTATCTTGATTTATATGTAACATCCTTTTAGGTTCTTTTAGGCATTATATTAAGAATAAATTCCAGCACTATGGTCATGATTTCAAAATGTGTTATATAGTCTTTTCATGGAGTCTCTGGTTGTTAGATAACATAATAACAGCTCATTCAAACACCAACAGGGAGAGAGCTGAGTCACATTACACAATGAAAGCCTCTCTCACACCACAAGGGGGCAGCAGAGACTCACATAGCAAACTTCTATTTAGGGTGAGTGAGTTTCAAATGATTACTCTTTCAAAGTGCGCATATCTGGTCGACTTCTGTCTAAATATTGGGTTCCCAGTGTGACTGCTTTCAATGAAATATGATATTTGGTGTCATTGGGCTACTGCCCGTGCATACTCGCCTGGTTACGCTGCCATTTAAAGCCTGAAGCACGGCCTTGAGGAGGTCTACGGGGTCAAGAGGTCACCATCAGAACCATACTATGGATTATAACTTTTCCTTTATTTACGTACATTCAAACAATCTCCTCACGCCACAGATATGTGTGCTGCAGCTCATCAGTGATATAGAAACGAGGCTGTGTCATGAGCTTGACCTGCTGGTGGGCGGCGGTTAAAGTCCCCCCCCCCCATCCCATCATAACGTTCTCATTGTCTGAAATTTGCCAAACATAAGCTGTGCTCAAAGGGAGCAGCCCATGCAGCGTGCACACACCCGGGTCCAGCATGCTTCCATTACTGCTCCCTCTTATTTGATTAAATGTACCCCCAAAAAACTGCAGGCCAAACCCAGCACTGTGCTTAATCTCTTCACGGATGATGAGCGTGTAATAAAAAGCACGTTGAACTTGAAAGGGTAACGTATGTGAATGCGTATAATTGTGGATATCAAAATATCGTCATTTGTTTAATTGTGAGGTCCTGCCAAGAGGTATGTAATTGCTTGAAAGTCCAAAAAAAAAGAAGAAAACAGCAGAAATTGGATTGCAGGGCCTGAGATCTGAACTGCAGGTTTGGCGTGCACATAAAAGGCGTGGCGAGGGCCTTAGGGCCAACTTCCTGTTTTGCTATAATATAGCCAATAGAGGCTTACTTCATAAAATAACCTTATCGTTTATAAACCAATAAAATAATGGACTAAACAATTGAAGTAGAGCTATAACAATAGCAGCCAACATTTGACTGAATCATCACTTATTTAATTGAATGATCCGTCATTACGTTTGTGTTTGTCATTTGTGTGTTATGAAATTGAAGTAACCTTTAATTGTATAAATAATAAGGCATTTTGGAATTTGTTTTGCTGGCAAAATAAGCTCAGTGTTTTGCATTCCTACATCCGGCGGAGGTCATATTTCTATTAGTGATAGAGGGGTTGGTGTATCGCTGTGCCTGCAGTGATTAGGTGTCTCTCTCTGGCCCCCAGAAGACTGTTGTCCTGCTTTATTATTTATATCCTACAGTATCAGCAGAACAGGTGCTGGAGCCGCTTAATGATCCCAGTGGGAATCCTGCCTCATCTTTGATTAATTGGATGTTAACAGGAGAAGGGTTATCCTTAATAGCTTCTTGTTGCCAAACCCTGTGGACGTTTTTTAGAGGGCGAGAAGAGGAAAGGCGTTTTAAAAATAGATTCCATCAGCGTGCGATGGTAGAGGAAAAAAAAAACAACCTCCACTGTCACTTCAAACCCGACAAAGGCAATTTGCGGCTCATAATCAAGAGAGAGGAAACAGTTTTATCGCATTTCCCCTTTTTTTACAGTATCAGCTGGCCAGTTCCTCCACATCCACGGCAGAAATGGGCTTAAAGTATTGATGCTGCTACACTTCTAGTTGGCACTTCTGTGTGTTCACTCAGGTTATTGCTTTAAAGTGATATCCCATAATGATTTCTGGAGCTGGTGTTCGTGATCATACATTTGAAATGGACATAAATGAATATTTGCATTAAAAAAAGAAGGGCAATAATGATTATAATTGTATTCACAAAACCTCCTTATCAGTGTCCAAACATCTGTCCTCTAGAGGTCAGACTCGTGACCCCTTCATGCTCCCTCGGACAGACTAGCTTTGATTTCTGCAGTTTGTTTTCGTGATCATACATTTCAAATTTATATAGATTCATATTTGCATAAAAAAAAGTGCAGAAATGATTACACATGTATTCACAAAACCTGTTCATCAGCATCCAAACTTCTCTCCTGTAAAGGTCAGACTAGTGACCCCTTCATGCTCCCTCGGACAGACTGGCTGTGTTTTCTGGAGTTTGTTTTCGTGATCATACATTTAAAATTGATATAAATTATATTTGCATTAAAAAAGTGCAATAATGATTATGCATGTATTCACAAAACCTGTTCATCAGCATCCAAACTTCTCTCCTGTAACTTGTGACCCCTTCATGCTCCCTCGGACAGACTAGCTTTGATTCCTGCAGTTTGTTTTCGTGATCATACATTTAAAATTGACATAAATTATATTTGCATAAAAAAAAGTGCAATATTGATTATACATGTATTCACAAAACCTGTTCATCAGCATCCAAACTTCTCTCCTGTAACTTGTGACCCCTTCATGCTCCCTCGGACAGACTAGCTTTGATTCCTGCAGTTTGTTTTCGTGATCATACATTTAAAATTGACATAAAGTAATATTTGCATTCAAAATTGTATTAAAAAAAACCCTGTTCATCAGCATCCAAACTTCTCTCCTGTAAATGTTAGACTAGTGACCCCTTCATGCTCCCTCGGACAGACTAGCTGTGGCATTTGAGTGTCCTGCTGGAGGCTGAAGGGTAAACAGAGGTCAGTGCGTGATGATTTTTGATGACACTTATTTATAGTCCATGTATATATCCAGACATTTTGATGAACCCTCCTGTTCCGTGTCGACACACACACACAAGCTATTGTAATTATTTTGGGGGGCCAAATTAAAATACTGATTGCATTGTTCTGTATTGTCTCATTGAGATGGGAATCAGCATGTCACTGAAAACATCACGTAGATCAACGAGGAGCTGGAGATGCACCAGAGGACGCGATGTGAAAATAAACATCTCTATATTCAGAGAGAGTCATAGAAACAGAAATAAGGCAGATAATATTCCTGCTGCAACAAGAGAGAAAGGACACACAGAAAAAAAACAAAAAAAAAATTGTGCTGATTTTGAAACAATTCCCGGATTTTTCTGCAAATCAAATCTTTGCATATTTTCCTGTTTGGAGCAGATGTATTCCAAACAGTGGTGACCCCACACACACACACACACACACACACACACACACACACACACACACACACACACACACACACACACACACACACACACACACACACAAAAAAAAAAAAAAATCTTCAATCTCAAACATGAGTGAGAATGTCAGGAATTCAATTGTGTGGGGGGAGAAACCTGCAACCGGCCGGGTCGCATCGCCGTGGAACGAGCCCAGGTACGTGTGTGTGTGTGTGTGTGTGTGTGTGTGTGTGTGTGTGTGTGTGTGTGTGTGTGTGTTTGAAGAAGAAGATGATGATGATGAAGATGAAGAAGAGGCAGCAGGGGTCAGATGTGTTCCTCCACAATGCGTTGACCTCATTCGTCTTGTTGATTATAATCTGTCATCTCTGAGAGCGCAACAAAGGACACAATCACGGTTATTATGTTATATTATATTATATTATATTATATATATATATATATATATATATATATATATATATATATATATATATATATATATATATATATATATATATATATATATATATATATATATTATATATTATAGCGCCAACGAGAGCAGAGCCCGCACATTTCACCTCCTGCAGAACAAAACTATATATATTGAGGTTAATTCTCAATATATATATATTTTTTTGTAGCGTTTATTAGCTATGTTTATTCATCACGTGGACAGATATTGCATATTTTTTAATGCAACTATTATTAACTTAATGATTTATTGAATATGTGGGGAAATAAAATGTGTGTTTTTTTTGTTGGTATAACTTAAAAAGTCACGAACAAACTCTTTTCTACTGGAATACAAATCGAATTAAGTCAAATATCATATAAACTTTAAAGTAATTCATATTAATGAGTTTATTCATTTTTTTTTCAAGTGGTAAATATTAAAGTCAAATATATGAAACAACGTGCACATCGTGGATGTTCTGCCCTGAGAGGAGACTTCTTTATATGTGTGAAGCAGGCCCGTCGGTGGCCCGTCGGTGGCCCGTCGGTGGCCTTATCTCCGGCCCGGAGGAGACATCCTGTCTGCGGCCCATTGTTCCCACAGACCGGCTCAACCTCACCTGCTGCCGCAAAGAGCCCCAGTATTCAGCTCATTGGCCTTTAGCAGAGGAGAAAAAGTGAGATGTGTAATATCTGTGTTTTTATGTGTAACTTGAACGCATCTGTTGCAGAAGTATGATAAACAAATGAGCTGCCACAGCTTCCTGATGCACTCAAAGACAGTTTAAACACATTTGTTGCAAAATGTTCCACCATAAATGACTGTATTAGTACACTCACTTGTTTTATAGGTCGATGTTAATAATAAAAAGTATATTTTCCCATATCATACTATATTAGATGCAACGAATTTCCCCATTGTGGGACTAATAAAGGCTTAATTATTATTATTATTATTATTATTATTATTATTATTATTATTATTACTAAATTAAACGTTAGATTTTTCCATTTTTCAAAAAAGAAGAAAAAAATAAATAAAACAACAACAACATTAAATGCATGTGTTGTTGTTGTATTATCATTAAAATAATAAAAAAACCATCTTCTGGAGCATAGTTTACGCCTAGTTTACACTCCTGGAAACACACTTTCTTGTAAAACACACGTATTTATTATTTTTTGAGGAGTGTTTAGAATACACTTGCCTTTCAAACGAGCCCTTATCTCCTTTCTGTTTACAAAACATTAATGTGAGGAAGCTACATTTCTGCAGCTCCTCTCTGCTCAGGATGAGGATGGAGGATGGAGGCTGGACTGTTACTCACATTACTCCCGAAGCTTTGCTGCCATTTTTACATTTCACCGTTTCTAGCTCCACACAGGCTCGTTTTTAACTAAAAAAAAAAAAAAAAAAGAAAAAGTAAAGAGCATGTTTGTGTTTATTCACCCCGACGGCCAGACCTACCCCGAGCAGTGTAATTATGGTTGCATGCAGACTTGTGTGATGCAGTGAACATGTTCTCTCATTGAGTTCCTGTCATGCATCTCTTATTTAACTTTTAAAATATAGGCCTGTATATAAAGCCCAAAATATATATACTACGCCTTATCCCCAAGTGTACAAATATACCACAGGGACTGCAGCAACAATGCATTTTATCATTTTATCATACAGCCATTTTAATGTTCATATTGACTATTTTATTTTTGAAACAACCTTTTCGATGCAACTATTTTAACTTTTTGTTTTTAACTATGTTTAAAACAAACAAAAAAAAGCTTAGTTGCCTATAAAAGCGGGTCAACAAATTGCTAGGTTACCCACGCACACACACACACACACACACACACACACACACACACACACACACACACACACACACACACACACACACACACACACACACACACACACACACACACACACACACAATTGCCAAAATAAAGATTTTTGTATAATAAAAAAAAGCACTTTTTTTTTTTAAATGAATGCAGAGTGTAGGAGATTGTTCACAATGCTTTCTTGTTATAAATGTTATTTATCAGTTGCCCTGTGTTGCCCTCTTTGCTTGAATTTAATCCGAGCCGTTTAAAAGATAGACATCTTTAAATCTGCTGGGTGTGTATGGGGAAGTATCATTTAAAAATGCTGTTTAATGTCCAGAACATCCTTCACTAAGTCTAATAAATAACAAAACTCTTGATAATAGGTAGTTATAGCAGCAGCAGCTATTATAGAAGTTAAAGGGATTCTGAAAAAAAACGTTTTGCAAACAAACATATTCCAACATTTCTGCAAATGTTTGAATATCTGGCCTGTTGATATCACATGCAAGGGTTTGTAGGACTGTGTGTGTGTGTGTGTGTGTGTGTGTGTGTGTGTGTGTGTGTGTGTGTGTGTGTGTGTGTGTGTGTGTGTGTGTGTGTATATGTTGTACTTTTTGATGATGAGTGTCTATTTGACAGCTTAAGGGTGGATCAAGGTGAACGTGTGGATTCTCCTCTTCAGCGCCAAATGCTCCCACTGACCCCACAATCTAATATATATATATATAAAAAAAAAGAGCTATTGGATGTTAGGAAGTCATATTGTGTAATTGGTCAGCTTTTTCCAAAAAAAAACAACCAATAACTCGCTGTGCATGAGAGCTGTGGTGTTGTGGCGAAACAGTAAACACATCTGAAATGTAGAAAGTGGAAAGCAGATGTCTGTAATAGAACTATGTCTGTGGTGATATGACGGTGACTGCAGGGGGACGGGGGGAGATCAGGCCTCTCACTCCTCAACATGTCTCTTTTATCAAGAGGACAGATTAACAGTCTCTTAAAGACAACACAGGAGGAGTTAAAGCCTGTCTGTTTGCATTCATACTTTCACTTTCAAGAGAGAGTATCTGGGAGCAAATGACTCATCCACACGGCAGACATCAATACATGAATGTGTGTGTGTGTGTGTGTGTGTGATGCCACATTGTTGCAAAAGGCTTATTAATAAGGCCGCAAGTAAGAGGACGAGTTTATTACACTTCTGGTCTTTGTTTCATCTGATTTCCTACTTGGTTGTGAATTATTTTAATGGACAAGTTAACTGCTTTAAAGTTTTTTTTTTTATTGTTGCCAGCCCTAACTAACAGGATGAAAAGCACATTTTTTATTATAATATAAAAGGTTTGTATTATTGGTAGTGTTATTATAAGTATTGTAGTAATAGTGTTGTTGTTGTTGTTGCTGATTTGATGTTTTTATTGTTGTTGAGTAGTATAGAAAGTACAGCTACATTTTAGGGGAACATAAGTATATTCTTGTTCACGATCAATCACAATAAAAAAGCAAATCAAATATCAGATTTAAGGTGTACAATTTTGCATTTCATTTGATGTGTTTTTTATGTTTTTGGGGTTCTCCTGTCGTGAAAGTGAGCCGTCAGAAAATATAATAAAACAATAAACCCGAGGACGAGCAAAGCCTCCACGTGTCGGCATTATTCCACTGACACGGCTTCATATTAATAACAAATTATATTCTATATTGAATAGAGAAAAATAACATATTTATCGTAGTGACCATAGCAGGGTAACACGAAATACTCAGTTATGTTTTTGTAGAGCAGACTTTCACAAAGAACATATTAAATAACTTAGTCTCTGTGGGACACTAAATATCAATGACTCTGTAAATGGACATTATTATTATTATTATTATTATTATTATTATTATTATTATCATTATCATCTACAATTTCTATTATCAATTTTGCATTTATATTTAAATAATAATTATTGTCATTTTTACTAAGTTAATATAGGTGAGAAGTTCTATTTCTATATCTCTATTTCTATGTACTCACAAATGGAGTAATGTACATCTCTTAATAGATGGGCATAAATTGCAATTAATGAGCAACTGATTTAATATATACATTAATATTTATATATCAATTTTATAAGAGACATAACACCTGGACATTTTACGGGGTTAACAATACGATTATTATATTCTTGGCATTTCTGAACAAAGTATAAACACTACTATATGTATCTAGTGCTTTTATGCTGCATTACCTTCTAAATGCTGTTTTTTCTAATTCCAACAGTGGTTGTCACATTAAAACAGATTACTTCATGACCACTGTATTACTTTAAGAAATACAAGTTTATTAAGAAATTCACAAACCTAGAAAAAAGAGAGAAAAAAGTGCTAATTAAAAATGAAACATGGCCCCAACATGAATGAGACAATATAGCTAATCACGTTTATAAAATAAAAAAATAATAATAATAATAACAATAATCAGAAAAGAAGAACAAAACCTGGCACTGGCTGGCGTCATATTGGAAAAAAATGATATCATACATGTGGGATCAAGACTTATGAAAAACCCTGAATTGTATTGTTGGCGGTCTGGATCTCTCTCTCTCTCCACACTTTCACCTTTCAACCCAACAAAGTTCACACAGGAGGTGAAGTTTAACCGTGCAGGCCTTTATGCTCAGTGCAAGTTAAGAGGGGCCAGGTTGAGATTTAATTACACATTAAAGCACTGACTTAATTAAGGCATCTTATGTCCACGTTTCACTCCATAACATCTTGTGAGAAGCCGTGCGTAAAGTTGAGAGTGAACTTTTACGCACACGGAAAAAACACACAGTCAGCAATGTCTGTGCAAGTGGAAATCAATCACTTTTCATTTAAAAAAAAAAAGGCACAATTATGACAACAATACCGAGTTGTGGCCGTCAGTCCAAGTGTGGTTCAGTTGCACGAAATGGCTCCCAGAGGTTGTGCTATACCTGATGCGTCCTGGTGACTTCTTTTCCATTTTGTAAAAACTTTCTCCATCATAATATCTCTCGGATCGGATCGGATCGGATCGGATCGGAGGCTGGAGTCTCTCCAAAAAAAATACTCTTGGTTCTGTTTTTTTTTTTTGAAATCACAGGAATTGACTCTCCCTTCTTTCTCAAGACTCCTCATTATTTTATATATATATATTTTTTTTAATACACACACAGAGCAAAAAAAAAAAAAAAAAAAAAAAAAAAAAAAAAAAAAAAAAAAAAAAAAAAAAAGTTTGGTCAACTTTAAATATTAAATATTAAATATCAATCCTCGTGTGTAACGCCGAGTGTTTGCTCTCGTGTTCCCAGTAGGAGCAGTGCATCATGGACAGCTCCGCAGGCTGACGGGAGCAAGCGAACTGGAGGCCGGCCCCGTTACCGGAGGACACCGGAGGAGGAGCAGCCGTGGCCGGGCTCAGCTGCTGGGCATGGTGGGGGTGCGCCGGGTGGTGGTGGTGGCTCATGCCGTTGTAAGAGTTCACCATGCCGGGGAGAGACATGCTCTGGACCCGGGAGTAAGGGTTGTACCCGGAGGGACCCTTCACGTTCACCGGACTCACGTTGCCGCTGGACATCTGGCAGGACGTGTAGGACATGGGAGTCGGCGACCAGGAGTTGTTCATGAAGCTGGACTGCAGGTACTTCGGAGGAGACAGGTAGCCGTACCCGTCCCCTCCGAACAACGACTTCCCCGGCTGGAAGTGCGTCGGTGGAGGTCTGAAGGGCCGCTTCATCCTGCGGCGTCTCCGGTAGTTCCCCTTCTCAAACATGTCCTCGCAGGCCGGGTCCAGGGTCCAGTAGTTCCCCTTCCTCTCCCCACCGCCCTCCCGGGGCACTTTGATGAAGCATTCATTGAGACTCAGGTTGTGTCTGATGCTGTTCTGCCAGCCCTTCTTGTTCTTCTCGTAGAAGGGGAACTTGGTGATGATGTACTGGTAGATACCGGACAGAGTCAGACGCTTCTCGGTGCTCTCCCGGATGGCCATGGCGATGAGAGCGACGTAGGAGTAGGGAGGCTTCTGGGACGGGTCTGCTTTCTCCGGGACCTTCTCCTGCACCGGCTCCTCTTTGGGTCGCTCCTTCTCCTTGGTGGTGGTGGTGGTGGTGGTGGTGGTGGTGTCGTGGATCATTAAGGTCATCGCGTCGTCCTCCGGGTTCTGGTAGGTGGCCATCATTGCGTGGCACAAAAACAAAACAAGTCCAAAATGCAAAGAAAAAGGTAAATGAGTGTCTTCCAAACTGCGCACAGAGAAAGGTTTGATTCCTGACATGCACCACCTTCCTCTCTCTCTCTCTCTCTCTCTCTCTTTCTCTCTTCAACGGGGATTTTTCCAAACTGGTTTCTGATGGAGGAGCAACCCAAGCTGTGGTTTGAGAGCCAGTAAGCCCAGCCCTCTCCTCTCTCCCCTCCTCACGTCGTGCGTCGTGATTTGTGCGTATTTGAGATCCGCCTCCAGTGAGGATGAGAAAATAAACCTTTCTCTTTAAACACGTTGAAATATATATTTACTGTATTACTTTAAGAAATACAAGTTTATTAAGAAATTCACAAACCTAGAAAAAAGAGAGGAAAAAGTGCTAATTAAAAATGAAACATGGCCCCAACATGAATGAGACAATATAGCTAATCACGTTTATAAAATAAAAAAATAATAATAATAATAATAACAATAATCAGAAAAGAATAACAAAACCTGGCACTGGCTGGCGTCATATTGGAAAAATGATGAGAAAATAAACCTTCTCTTTAAACACGTTGAAATATATATATTTTTTTTAATTTTGAATCACTCAGACTGTGGATATTAAACTGTATCTGCGTTCAGTTTGATCGTTTTAATTATTGATCTACATTGTTTAGCTTAACACACATTTCAGAACGAAAAGAAAGAAAAGAAAAATGTGATTATTTCGTGATGTTTTGGTGTACAACGAAAATTAAATACTTTGAAAAAGAAAACTTGAAAAAAAAATATATATATGGAGAGAGAGAGAGATACACATATATATGTGTGTATATCTATATCTATATCTATTTCTATATACATATGCATTTAAACCTATATCTATATACATACATACAGTACCAGTCAAAAGTTTGGACACCTTCTCATTCAATGATTTTTCTTTATTTTTATTTGTTATTCTACATTGTAGATTATTATTGAAGACATCCAAACTATGAAGGAACACATATGGAATTATGTGGTAAACAAACAAATGCTCAACAAACCAGAATATGTTTTATATTTTACATTCTTCAAAGTAGTTGAATGAGAAGGTGTGTCCACACTTTTGACTGGTACTGTATATATAGGCCTAATTATAATAGAAAGTATGATACATTCGGACAGATTTAACTACATAACATCATATTAACTCATTAAAATTACACCATTCAAATGTTACGTACACAGTAATGCATCCATAAGGTTATAATAATCCAAAATATGATATATACAGTACCAGTAGAAAGTTTGGACACCTTCTCATTCAATGGTTTTTCTTTATTTTTATTTTTATGTTTTTCTACATTGTAGATTAATATTGAAGACATCCAAACTATGAAGGAACACATATGGAATTATGTGGTAAACAAACAAATGCTCAACAAACCAGAATATGTTTTAGATTTTACATTCTTCAAAGTAGTTGAATGAGAAGACTGTATATACATCTATATCTATATCTATATCTATATCTATATCTATATCTTTACAATTGTTTGCATCCCGTATTTTAGGAGAAACTCTTATATAAAATGTTAAATACAGTAACTGACCTCCAACTTCAGTCAAACTACATCCAAATACATTTGCCTACACGGGGTCACATGGAGGCTCCAGCTTCCTCATCTCACAATCACAAAGCATGCTCCAGGAACAAATCATAATAAATCTGTATAGATAGTGCTGCTTAATGAGCTCGCATAGAGAGAGAGGGAAGTGGCCCCGGAGAGGTGTGCATTTCTCCGGGGCCACCCATGAGGGTCCCCTCGGCTTTCTGTGCAGGTGGAGCAGCATTGGCATGTGTGTCATCACCTCCACCCGGCCTGCAGCAGCTGGAGCCTCGCAGAGAGCCAGACGTCTCTCATCGTGCAATTAAGGCAGAGTCGCAGCGATGTTGGTCCTTGTTCCAGTGTCTCTGTCCCGTGTTTAAGACGGGGGTATAATCTCAACACTGTTGTTATGTCCACTGTGATTTAAGTATTTGGCTTAGTTAAAACATTACATCATTCAATATGTTAATTAGGACGAATATCAAATGACTCAGGAAGAGATAAACCACGAATGAAATGATTTTGAATCAATTTGAAACCAATAATAATGTTTTTTTTGGGGTTTTTTTTTATAGATGGGTATAAGATAAGATAAGATAAGATAAGATAATCCTTTATTAGTCCCGCAGTGGGGACATTTGCAGGCTTACAACAGCATAGAGTAAAGTGCACACAAGAGACATAGAAGAAGACAAGATAAAAAATAAAAAATGAAAAATAAAAAATAAAATAAAACAAGTATTATAAATAAGCAATAAAAAAAAAAAAACAGTAGAAAAACAACAATAACTGAAATATTATATTTACAGACAGAGGAAAAAAAACACAACTATTTGAACTATTTTAACTTTTCTAACTATATAGCTGTCGCATTAATGCTTGTTGATGACAGAGGACACCAGTGTGAGAAATGACAGGAAAGAGAGTCTGTTAGACTTTCCCTCTTTCTGTTTGTTTTTATTAACTGTGGTGTTACTGAAAAGCCATTTACTGTTCACACACATCGACATAATTACACAAGTGGTTTGTAAGTTTTGTCAAAAACATTAAATAAATGAAGCAGAAGACCACAAACTACCCCCCCCCCCTCAGTCTCTGTGTTTAACCTCATGATGTATTTTATTGTTCCAGAGAAAGTCTGTGGTCTCCTCATTCACTGCTTCTGCACTCAAAACAAAAATAGAAGGAGGAATCAACCAACACAGTGCTGAGGGAAGAGCTTTCAGACTGACATGTTGTTTACATGTCTCACATCCCTCTTTTAACATTTGCATTTGGACAAATATATAAAAAATAGGAAGATGAAAAATGAATGAATTGTTCCTTACAGCCTGCAATATAAACGTTCATTTAGCTAGTCGTCATTTAAATTCTCGTTTTGCAAGAGGACCCCCCCCCCCCTAACCCCTTCAAACCCCCTGGTGGACCCCGTGCATCCCCCCCTTTAAAACACTTTAATAGGCCCTTTTCACAGCAGCCATTTTGACACGTCAACACAGGTGTAATTGATCAAATCAATCAATTTTGGTCCCATTCCATTTAGTGAGTAATAGTCATTCCAGTGGAGCCAAAGGGCCATGGCCAACCTAAACGGAACACGGCCACCATGCATGTTATTCATGCATTTACCCTGCCATGTTAATTAAATGGTGGCTGTGAAAAGGGCCTATAAGATAGCCTACTTTTAGGCTAAAATGCTAAATTTAGCCATAAATGTGACCCAAAAACAGAAAAACCTACTTTATAAACAGCTCAATGATTTAACATATTCTTTTTTTTTTTTTTTTTTTTAAATAGTCACATTAAGTTTTTACCTGGTGTGCACAGATTGTAAAGCCCTCTGAGGCAAATTTGTAATTTGTGATTCTGGGCTATACAAAATAAACTGAATTGAATTGAAAAAAAAACAGGTAAAAGGCCAATTTGTCCTCACAAACTAATTAATTACAAAATAAAAGGCCTTTATTTTCACCTGTCTTTATGACTTATTTGCCATGTCGTGTTCCTGCAGTGTTTGTTGTCTTCACACCCCCCCTCCTCCTTCATTACCTGCAGCTTTCCAGTGCAGTGCGTCACGTCACAACACAAGCTGAAAACGAGCATGTCGACAATCCGCAAACACAACAAGGAGCTGAAACGTGAACCGGCCGAGGAATGTCTGGCCTCTGATCCGAGGCAGTAAATAAAGGGAATAAACAAATAGCCTTCATAAACAAATACATTTAACACAAATAATTAACAGTAAAAAATAGGAAAAATAGACTCATGGCTACAGTTAATGGCCAAAATATGTCTAAGTCTCTCAGTGTGATATGGGCTCATAAAATATTTATTCTGCATTTCAAAGTTTATTTTTGACTCAAAATTCAGGTAATTTATGATTTCATTTCACTATGATATCAAATCGGTCTCCTATGCATATATAAATATAGATATCACTGAATATTCAATTTTATAGCCTTTCCCTTTCGAAATGTATTCAGAGATATGAGATGACTGACACAGCGGCAGAGCTTTCCAGTGACAGAAAATAGTCCCTGTTTGTATTCTTAGATAAATATACATCCTCTAAATCCTTCAACACGTTTTGAATAATCGCTCCAATAAATAACATATCAGACAGGCCGCAGCTCACAGTCAGACACACACTTATTAAACATGCATTAATTCATTTTTTATTCCTGTTCTATCTTTATTTTGTTGTATAGTATGTGTCTGTAGTTGTATAGTATGTGTATTTATTGTCTGTGTAGTTGTATAGTATGTGTATTTATTGTCTGTGTAGTTGTATAGTATGTGTATTTATTGTCTGTGTCTGTGTAGTTGTATAGTATGTGTATTTATTGTCTGTGTAGTTGTATAGTATGTGTATTTATTGTCTGTGTAGTTGTATAGTATGTGTATTTATTGTCTGTGTCTGTGTAGTTGTATAGTATGTGTATTTATTGTCTGTGTAGTTGTATAGTATGTGTATTTATTGTCTGTGTAGTTGTATAGTATGTGTATTTATTGTCTGTGTAGTTGTATAGTATGTGTATTTATTGTCTGTGTAGTTGTATAGTATGTGTATTTATTGTCTGTGTAGTTGTATATGTGTATTTATTGTAGTATGTGTATTTATTGTCTGTGTAGTTGTATAGTATGTGTATTTATTGTCTGTGTAGTTGTATAGTATGTGTATTTATTGTCTGTGTCTGTGTAGTTGAGCTGCTGCAACACTTGAATTCCCCCCATGGGGATCAATAAAGGAATATAATAATTAATGAATAATTAATGCAGCATGTAAGTCTGCAGCAGGCCTACACTGCAGAGACATCACTGCAACGGGACATAATGTGAAAGAGTGGAATTCCTGTCCTTGCACACTTCCTGCCCCTCTGCAGGTTCAGGACTAGGATGTTTATGATAGCTCGTCAGGCCGGAGAACAACCAGCCGGGCGGGAGAGGCTTCAGTCGGGCTCCGGGGGACCGCGAACAGGGCCAGACAGAGAACTGGTGAGGGAGAGAGAATCTATTAGTTCACTCTATTGTTATTATTGTTAATATTTTTATTATGCAATGCAATAACCTTTCATACAATAAAATAGTGTAGGCATAATCATAACAATAACAACTGTATTATAACAAACACTTGTGATAAAAAGTAATGGTACCAATACTATAATTATAATCATTATTATTATTATTATTATTATTATTATTATTATTATTATTATTATTATTATTATTATTATTATTATTATTATATATCAATAGTAGTAGTGGTGGTGGTTTTGGTATAGTTGTAGTATTTAACTTTTTTATTAGCTTGCTATAAATACTATTGAAATTATTATTATATTGTGTTTGCAAAAACTATATTTTAATGATAAAAAAGAGAAAGCTTTTTACTTATAATATAATATCACAAGGATGCACATATTTAATTGAATTTGATTCTGTGCCTTTTATAAGAACACATCCTCTGATAAAGCTATAGCTAAATAATAATAATCCTTACATTTTGGGGAATGTATTAATTGATTATCTTATTCCAGGAGGTTGTAGGATTAGATGATTATTAACTACATGTTCACTCTTCAGTGGGATAAACTAATATATTGAAATTAAAGTATTGTTAGACATGTTAGTAGATCATGAAGTGGAATCACTTTCTTCATGAGATTTAGTGTGAATAATTGAGCAGTTAAATGGACTGATGGTCACCAGACTCCATATTTACATTATTGACATTTAGGGGAGTGTCAAGCAACCTGTTGAAGTGTTTTGTAGTCCTTAATATTCTTTAATTGTAGTTTTTCTTAACATGCTAGACTGGTTGCATTTTACCTTACGTATGATGCGTTGAGTTAATGTGCGCTGAATGCAAATAAATGACATATATAAGTATTAAAACATGCTTTATTGTTTCATCTTGAGTCTATAAGCGTCGGCGCATCTGCCCTGAACAGGATTCTTTCTCACCAGTTGTCCCAGTTTGATCTCTCTGGGTCGGTCTCTGGTTCATTTGCATCTGGCTCGCCTGCATGATTAAACATCAACAAGACACTGCCTCTCTTCAATGGAATCCTTATGAGGTGCAGGAAAGAGATGGGTGACATGGGGGGGGGGGATAATGGGATGAGGTGGAGAGGAAGAAGAAGGATGTACCCTCAGCCCTCATGCGGCGTCTCCAACATGGCTCCTTTTCCCCCTCTGAGAAAGAAGAGAGAGCGATAGAGCAAATAAACACTGACCACCAGATTCCACCCATCTCCTCCACATCCCCGCCCGCACGGATTAGGGTCCGGGGAGGGATGCTGATGGGGGGTACGCAGACATAAACACATATGCATATACGCACACTTTTAAAAGGTGTGTATATGTATGTGCACCTACAAGAAAAAAAATGTCTTATTGAGGTGGATGCTCTGCGGGTGGTGTGTGAGGGTCACTTCCTTACTTTGTACAGTCCATCCCCTCTCCTTCAAACACTCAGATCATTGTGTGTGAGTCCACCCCCCCACCCCCCACCACCTCTCAACCTTCCATCACCCCTTCATTAGCTCCAGTGCAGAGGGTGATGTAGTATTTTTTTTTAATCTTTTTTTTTTATTTGGTGGCCCCGGTGTGTTTACGTTTCTTATCGGCTGCAGGAAGCCTATGGGAAGCTCTACGGCCTTCCACAGTAACTCCTCTGACACGGACGTAGTCCATCAAAAAAAGCAGCAACGCCCTGACTCTGGTACGGTTTCCCAATTATTCTCCAATAAAACATCACAGATAACTCCTCTGTTTTTTAAAGTTTGAATCTTTGAGATTTCTACACAGCAAAAACCAAGAATATTGCAGTTTAATTCTCATTCTTTAGCACTCCCTTTAGTAGAAATAAACAAAGTAATGGCTGTTACTGGACAAATGCTTGAATATTTACTTTTTGCATTAAGTGAAAAATATAGTAGCTTATAATTATATGGTGGTTAAATGGTTGTCCGCATGCAAAATGCAAAAAATAACCATTTAACCAAATTAATCATTTTTCTACAAGTGCAACAAGAGAAACAAGGAAGAAGAAGGTAGAGGGTATAGAAGGAAGGAGCCCAGAACGGATTGGGAGCAGAGGATAAGTGAGGGAATAAGGAGGGAGGTGAGGAGAGAGGAGGACAGAGGCAGAGAGGAGGAACACATTGTGTTTTCGCTAACCTTTACGGAGAGGTGAAGTGCTGCAGCCTCCTGCCAACAACATTCTCTTTGAGGTTTTTCTTGAACTGCTGCCAGGGCTTAAATGATTCACAGGAGCAGAAGTATGTGTGTGTGTGTGTGTGTGTGTGTGTGTGTGTGTGTGTGTGTGTGTGTGTGTGTGTGTGTGTGTGTGTGTGTGTGTGTGTGCTGTGGTGTAAGTGTGTTCGAAGCGGAGGGAGAGCGTTTGAGTCAACAAGTATATGTATATGTGTGTGTGTGTGTGTGGATACTGTATATTTATGAGAGGTAACGAGGGAAATGAGAGGAGGGAAAAGAGAAAAAAGAAGGTCAGGTGGCAGGCGGAACAGTGACACACCAAAGTAACGTTAAGCCAACATTTTCCTCCTCACAATATAAACTTCCCTCAAAAACTCAAACCTTCCTCGACCCACTGAAAACATGCCTAACTAGTCACAGCCTCACACTTCAAATATCCCCAAGTAACCTCAGACCCGTCTCCACGTCTTCATCCCCCGGCCGCGGATTAGATTTCAGGGCCGGATCAAAACAAGTCACTTCGTTAGAGGTAATTACACAGGTAGCCTACCTCGCTGGGCAAACAAACATGGCCGCCAGCTGACACCCTGAAGACAGATCAAAGCGTCGGGCCTGACAAGGGGACGGGGAGTGGAGCGTTGTTAACTCCTCATGCTCTTTTTTTTTCCGTCTTCTTTTATATAGGCGGGAGGGGGGGGATTCTGAAAAAGGTGAAAGATTGAGAGGAATCCGAGGTGAATGGAAGGGCTTTTACAGTTGAGCTGCGTGTGAGAACAGTGTGTGTGTTAATGGTGCAGAACAGCAGAGATGGTTCTGGGTATGATGTTCTAGGGGTGGTTCTCTGCTATGGTGGTCTGCGTTAGTGATATCAGACATGATGGACGTGTTAGCCCATCAATGTGGCTCTTTTATTCCTTGTTTCCTGACAGTTGCACTTACATTCTTATCACAAACACTAAAACAAAGTATAAAAACTGTTTTTAAAATGACCCATTCAGGCCAATTCTTGAGCTATTTTGCCAGAACACAAGAAATACTCTCAAGTTTTGGGGGGTATTCTATTTCAAATCTTCACTTAATTTCATGTCACATCCATTACAGAGTAAAAACAAAAGTCCTGCAGGTGTGCTCTGCTTTGAAATGTGTGTATGATGCTGTGGAGTTCATTTTGTTTACATGTCCACGTTGTTCTGCTTTTGCTAATGATTTATTCTACCGTTGATTCTCAAAGTTTCAGGTGCCTTGGTGTCCATAGCTTGTTTTATTTATTGTCATGTTTGTTCAATTGACTGAGCTTTGTCTCTTTCATACACACGCACACACACACACACACACACACACACACACACACACACACACACACACACACACACACACACACACACACACACACACACACACACACACACACACACACACACACACTTGCAGCCTCCCTCTGAACCACCGTGTTGTTAGGGGCGACCAGGCAAGGTTATTCTCCCCTTTCCCCAACATGCCAGCCTACCCGTGTACAATAGAGCAGAGTGCATGTGGGCTGCAGTGAATAAGGTAAGAGATGTTATCTAATCGCCACATGGAGAGAGAGAGCGACGGGAAGCCGGGCCGTCTCCACTGAACACCAGCTGTCCATTATGGTCTCTCTGCTTGTTTTCTCTCTCTCATCAGTGTTCTATGTTGTTCGTGTGTTCCTCCTTTATCTGTCCATCTCCTCATTATTCATTAAGCAATGGTATAGCTTGGGGGTCCATGCTATGCTACTTTGCTAATGACAATCTTACTGATTGGTTGCAACAGAAGCCGTTGTAAGATGCGGCTGCCATGCATTAAGGCTTAATATGATGCCACAGTGTAAGTGTATGGAGGCCGACGAGTGCAAACACGCTGCAACGGTTCAAAAACAAAATCTGTTCTGCTGCTTCAGAAACTACGCCAAATTCAGAAATACATACCAAAATCCAAACTACATTAGATGAATGTGTTGCAAAAGAAAAATTAAAACATGATGCAGAGACCCAAAACAAATACATTAACAGCAAACATGCTGCCAAAAAAGAGAAACGATGCAAAGCAAAATAAAAAACCACACAAACTCCGTAAACAAATTGAACAGAAAAACGCTGAATAACAGAAGTTACAGGTACGTGGATCATCTTGAAAAAAGAGAGTAACGAGGCGACATGTGGAAGTATGTATTCTTTCTTTTTGTAATTTGACCCTTTACAGTTTTAGAAAAGAGCTAACGCAAGCTACTGAATTCAGTTGCATCAGAACCTCCGTGGTGTTGATTGGATGTGCAGCGTTTCTCCTGTTGCATTTGTTCTCAATTTACTTACCTGGTTAAATAAAGGTAAAATAAATGAAATAAAAAAAAATGAAGATGGACAGAATTAGAGGAATTTACATGTCCTGTCTTAAAATTTCACTTATGTTTGTACATTAGTACACGGCACTGTGCACTTTGCTTGCAGCTGTTGGTCATTGTTAAGTGGTGGAGGGATACCTTAAAAAATAAAAGAATAAAGTGATGTTTTATCATTGTTGTCATTTAAAACATTTTGGTGTTTTTGACTTTGCATAGTTTCTGTTTTTGCAGTTTGTCTGCTGTGGATGCATTTGTTTTTGTCTTTCTGCAGCACTTTTTCTTCATTTGCATCACAACTATTTGGGTTTTTTGAATTCAAAAAATCAGGGAAGAAATCGTTTCTTCCAGTGACATAAATGACCACAAACAAAAGTGACTTTGAGTTAGAGGCTCTTAACTTTGAATTTGGCCATCGCTTTCTCTCACGAATGCTGAGAGATGATGTCCGAGGCCTCCGCCGCTGACTTCAAACACATCCAG
This sequence comes from Anoplopoma fimbria, assembly GCF_027596085.1. Lineage (NCBI taxonomy): Eukaryota > Metazoa > Chordata > Actinopteri > Perciformes > Anoplopomatidae > Anoplopoma > Anoplopoma fimbria. Next base: position 4,877,853 of record NC_072449.1, on the reverse strand, counting down.
TGACTATATTTTTGAATGTGAGAATCTAGAAACCACACGCTTCACCACAACACACTGTGCTCGGCCAGCTCTCTGCCTCCACCACGACCACAATAACAAACAGGAAAACCAGGCCATGCAAGAGCACTCACGAAGAGGCTAAATCAATCACACACACACACACACACACACACAGCTCATACAGTGGCTGTGGTAACCTTGACGATGGTTTAAGAGTGGGCTAGGGGATGAGAGGAGAGTTTAGAGTTACTGTTTCCAACTGGAACACAGCAGACTCTCCTCTGAATCACGTGGACCAGTCATACACACCTAGTCACTGCTAGAAAATACAGATGTGGTTAATGTGGAGTATTGATCTAACTAAGCTCAGTATATTGTTTATTTTTATCCTCTGGAGACGCCAAATTTTCAAGGTTTTGTTTATGGTCCTTGTACATGGATTATTTTTTACAAGGCATGATTTTTTTTTAAAATAGGTCTAATTTATTAATACATATTAAACATCTTCAAGTAACTTCTATACATAGTACTCGTAGGTGGATTGGGTGGTAAAAGGTAGAGGACATGAGAAAACGTACAGTCGATGTAACTTCCCTGCTGTAAAGTGAGAAGTACAAAATGTTTTCTTTGCAACAAGAAGTCAAATGAGACATGTTTTAATTTTGAGGAACTATAAGTAAAAAAGCCAAATAAAAGATAATCATGAAATAAAGTCTTTTGTAAAAGTATGAGAAAGGGGATTACTTAAAATTATTTTCAAAGAAATCAAGTTTTAATTATTTTTTCACCATGATTTTTCTTTTCTTATGATTTAAAAATGAATTAATTTTTTAAGTTTGTAAGTGCTGCAAATACTGATTTATAAGCTTTACTTCATACTGTACAAGAAAACATGAGATGAAGGCTGCCAGTTTTTTTGACTAAATAATGTTAAGGTATTGTAATGGTGTTAAAATGTCTATGCATTGCATTTTTAGGTAGCAAAAAGTGCCATTTATTGTGATGTGAAATGTCATTTTTATTCATTTTTATTAATGAACTACTAAAGTAGTCCCACAGTTATGACGAGTTACAGTCCGTTTGTGTGAAACAGGTTGCTGTCAGGGTTTGAGATCATGCAAGGTGACCTCCATCAGCGTTTGATTCAGAGTCTCGGAGGAAAAAAAGAGGAGTACTAGGTGGGAGAGCACATCCCAGGGCAGAAAAAGGGGGGAGAAAAGGGGGGAGAGAGAGCGCTTCCTTTGGTGCGATTTCCCCTGAGGGCAGAGAGGAGGAGAGGGGCTGCTCCCCTGACAGATCTGAAGATGTCCTGTTTTGCTTTTTCCTCTGCTCTCCCTCTTCCTGCAGGAAGCAACATCACGCTGGGCACCAAAGCCAAACCAAGAACTGGCCATTGAGATCTGGTTCTGATGTGTGCCGTCTGCAGATGTAACGGTACAATAACGCAGAGACATGCAGATGTGCTAAAAGTCAAATGTAATTGACGTGAGACGCTGAAAAGTACTGCGAGCGGTTGAGCCACTGTATTTATGTCTTTGGTGGAGAAGTTGAATTTTATTATATGTCGCTTCAAGATGAACTGCATGGAGAAGCTGCAACTACCACCGTGAGACACAGGGCAACATATACAGGATCTAATGTTTATCTGAATGTGTTTTTCAAAATAACAAGGTGACCAAACTGTGTCAACATTTTTGGTAAAACTAGTAGTGTGTCATATTCTACTTTTTTTTGACAAAGAAAAATGAATTAGAAACGTACGAGGATTGAAAAGGCAAAAGTTTCTAAAGAAAAACTGTGTGCTCGAAAGTTTGTAGATGAAAAAGTTAAAAGGAGACATATGCTCGTTTTAAGGTTCATACATGTATTTCGGGGTTTTCTACTTGAACCTGTTTACATGCTTTAATATTTGATATTAAATATTCATTTTGAGCTGTCGCTGTCTTCACAGTGTCACTGCAGCCGGGGATTCACTGTGTTTCAACCTAACAGAGTTTAGCAGCACTTCTACTGGTGAAGGAAGCCATGACGACGCTTTAAAAAAAAACCCCCACAGTTTCTGAATAAAGGCTGCATTTCTACAAGGATCGAGCATTTTGATATTTTGCGGTTTTTATATAGCACCAAGAACCTTAAGCCCTTCATGATCTACATACAAAAAAACTTTGAAATCTCACTTTCTACAATCCGGGACCTTTAAAGTGCTAAAGAAGTTCAAGTGGCAGCTCGACAGTTAGTGAAATAAGTAAGAAATGCTGAAAGAAGCTGAAGTTTCAGTTTGAGTATATGCAGAGAACAAAGTGTTAAATGAGCTCACAGTTAAAAAAAATGTGCTGAAAGAAGCTGAAGTTTCAGTTTCTGGGAATGGAGTTTGTTTATTTAAGTGCAGGTTCTGAGTGAAGTTAATCTTCATGATAAATTGAGAACTTTGTGATTTCTGAAGTGTAACCACTGAAAGTAGATGAACTCTCAATAAACAACAAATGACGAAAGTGGAATAACTGACATTTAAAGAGTGAAAGCAGTTAACATGTCAGTTGATGAGTAACTACTTAAAAACATTGGAAAGCCATTATTTACCCCTAATAACGTGATCCAACGCCTGTCATGAGAGGAATAAAAAAAATAAAGAAAAAATTCAAAGTTGTATGCGAGATGTGAACGCACCAATGCTTATAATACAAACTACATGACGCACACACAATCACACAGATGTCAAATTCATTCATAAAATCTAACGACTTCGAATAACACACTTTGAGGTCAAAGAAGACTTTTGTTCTCATATCTGTCAGCGCTTTTGTATTTCACACTGACATCATCGCCAACACACACACACACCCAGTATAGACTCTGTGTCCGGGGGTCTCCCAGGACACATTTACGCTCCCCGAGTCTCCATCCAGGACGAGGCCCGCTCTCTCTCTCTCTTTCTCCACTGACCATTCATTCACACCGGCTACCCCTGTGTGTGTGTGTGTGTGTGTGTGTGTGTGTGTGTGTGTGTGTGTGTGTGTGTGTGTGTTTTCCTCTCATTCTTAGTGAGAGACTTTATCTCTGGATCAGATAAGGCCTCGGTACTGGTCTTAAACCCTTCAGCAGATCTGTCCAAACACATGAGCTCATGTCAGAGCGCCGCTGCTGCCCGTTGACTCCATGAGCTAATAAAGCGTCCATGTGTTCGGTATTCACGCTGAGGTTTGGGAGGTGTGGTGGGCCACGGGTTTCTTTCTTCATCTCTGACACTCATTTCCTCATCCTCATGCGTCCTTATTTGCCATCCCACCGCTTACTTTTAGACCTCGTTTTTTTTAATTCCCACTCTTGTTTTTTTTAATCTCACTTTCTCTTTTCTCGTCTCTCTCTTTTGTCCTTCGATCAGCTACACGGCTCTAACAGCTTGAATTTGATCGTGTTCACACTATCAGACGGGGAGATCTCAAACACGGGGTGTCGTCAAGACAACAAAGCCGAAGCCACACAGGCGGAGCAGGGCCTCGACCTGCATGATGGTTTCTTTGGTGATGTGTGTGTTTGTGTGTGTGTGTGTGTGTGTGTGTGTGTGTGTGTGTGTGTGCAAGTTGTCTACGGGGCGAACAAGAGGGTGTGAACGTGTATGTGTGTATTTAACAGTCTGGTTCAAAGAGAACAATGCCCGGGTATGTGGATTTTGTGTGCGCACGTGTATTTCATCACCCTGTGTGGCTGTTTGGTGACTTGGCTTGTGTGTCATGTGTGTGTGTGTGTGTGTGTATTACATCCCTGCGGGGAGGGGAGGGGGTCCGCTAGGAGAGGACTAAGGTTACCCCCCGATAGAGGCAGCGCGGGTCATCCCGCGGCGGGACACTTCTCAGGGGCGACCTCGCCGCCCTCGTGGCCCCCGAGCAGACGGGACTTCTAAAGGAGAGAGGAGGAAGGACCAGGGGAGAGACCCCCGGAGAACAGGACCCCCGGTCTGCCCTAGACCCTGGACCCCGGGCCCCGGCAGGGCCCGACCCAAGGCCCAATGTGTTCCCAATCAGGGGAAACACAAACAATACTTTTATTAAAGAGCGGAGGCCGCTGAGGCCAGCCACACACACACACACACACACACACACACACACACACACACACACACACACACACACACACACACACACACACACACACATTTCTTCCATCTAAACATAAATGGGAGCAACGTTTACGTTTTATTAACACAAAGATTAAGCAGCTGTAAATCAGCTTTTTGCAAATAACTGTCAGATCACTATTATCACCATCACCCATGACCCCGACTCCCTTGCCTTCCCTTTCCTCCTCCTCCGCCTCCCCTCGCTCCTCCATTCTTCTTGGTCTCATCCGGGAAAACAAACGGAGGGATTAGGGATTTGTGGCGGGGTAATGGGAGCCAGGTGGAGGAGTGTGACTGTGGGGGTCTCCTGGTAGATTAGGGGGGGGTGGAGGGAGCAGCGAGCCCCAATCCCTCACACTCCTTCCTTAAAGCAGCTAATGTTTCTTTTGAAGAAATAATCCCATTTGGCCGTCTAATAGCACCTGGTAATTATGAGCATTTGCGGGGCGTGTTTGGTATTACCACACTCCGGCTACCAGCGAGGGGAGAAGGAGTTAGAGAGGTGAGGAGAACTTATCAAGTTTAACGTGAGATCTTAGTATCTTTCATGAGCATACAGGGACGTTTTACGGCCAGTTAGGCTATCACCAATTCACTTATTTTTTTTATGTTTACTGTAACGATGGAAAGAATTAAAGGAATTTACATGTCCTGTCTTAAAACTTCACTTATTTTTGTGTTTTACTACACTTCACTGGGCACTTTGCCTGCAGCTGTAGGTCATTTTTTAGTGGCGGAGTGATACCATAAGATATAAAAGAATAAAGTGATGTTTTATCATTGCTGTCAGAATTTTGTTGTCCGAGTTTTGTGGCTGTTGTGGAAACAAGTTGGTCTGAAGAAGCTGCTCCTGTGTCACATAAAATAAATGGTTCAGGTGAATTAGTTATGCTCAATAGAAGTGAGTATGCAGACGAAATCTCCCTTTATTGGTTCAGGATATTTATATTTATCTATAGGCTAAAAAAAACTATTAAAAAAACCCATTGGATTATCTGAAAAAAGCATCATAGTTCATGAAAAGTTATCATTTTGGAGATACATGGATCTCACAGGGCAGTTACATTTTGACAGATTACTGTTAAGCATATTAAACAAAAAAAGATCCAATAGGTGGACAGAAGTTGGTCATAGCTCCAGGAAGACTAGAGAAAGTAAAAAATGATCAGTAGCATTCCAGAGTCACAGTGTGATTGACATCCATCAGCATTACACTGAAAAAGCAAGTGTTGTGTGTCAAGCATGCTCTTTTTTTTGGGTGTAGGCCTTCTTCAATGTGTCACTTTTTCAAGTGCAAACACATCAAATGCTCTGAAAACCTGCTTAGAATTAGTGAGCAGTGTGGATTTTGGACCCGGCTCACGGTGATGTCACACATTGGGCCTACAGACGTTGCCCCCTTGTGGACCGCTGCAGAGAATAAACACACAGAGAGCTTTTGCTGACTGTCTGACTGCCTGATCGCAGCAGCCTGATAACAGTCTGTTTTTGTTTGTTTTGAAGATGTGTTTTTTTCCCCCAAACAGCTCCTGTGTGTTCAGAGAGAGACTTAAAAAACACAGCTGATTGTAGAAATTGTGAATATTAAATTATTAAATATGTGCTCGGATTAGGAAGTGTGCAAAACGATTAAACAATTACCAGGTTGCATGTGTGTGTGACAGACGGGGCTTAAGAAGGACATTTGAACCTGATGAAGGTCCCTCCTCCAAGAACACACACACACACACACACACACACACACACACACACACACACACACACATACACATTAATGCATCTGTTGCCACTTCAGACCCCCCTCCTCTTTAAATCTTAAATAAGCCGGATGGACAGGAAGAATTAACCCGTATGCAGAGGGAGGTGAATTAGAAGTCAGACGTTTCACACCTTCTCTGCTTAGCACACACACACACACACACACACACACACACGAAACACAGGCATTCTGTGTATTAGCTCAAGCGTAGCATCCAGCAGACGATGAAGAGTGTGTGTATGTGTGTTTGGGGGGACTCGTCATGTAACGCCACCTTATCGGCCTCCGTCTCTTCATCATCTGTCCGTCTGTCTCTATGAGTGGACTCCCTCCTATCAGACAATCAGCGTGAGCGTGAGTCCAAGCATCATTTGCCATAACTAGGTTTTTTAATTTTCTTTCTGACATAAATCATGCCCTTTTTATGTGACTCAGAGTCGGTCTAGACGAATAAAACAAAATAAAAGATGTATTCTGCGGTGACAAGTTTAGAAAAAAGCTTCCTTGTGATCAACAGCAGGGGTAGTCCAAAAAAAACCAACATGATTGCATTACAAGTCTAACTTGTTTGAGCTAAACTTAAGCTGGCCCACATCAGGTCTGCTGAGTGTGCCTGAGTTGAAAAGTTCATTGTCACGTCCGTCACATCAGCTCAGATCCGAGCTGAATGAAAGGCTCCCGGCTGAAACAATCACTTGTAACGAGTTTAACGGTGATTGAGAAGGAAAAGAAACCACTTCTCCTCTCTCTTTTGTATTCTTTCCTTCTTCCCTCCCCTCTGCACGCTTTATTTTTTTTTTGGTGGAGGACCCAGATAGTCCATTGAGCGGGGCGTCCGGAGGGCGAGCGTCGGTGTGTTGCACATCAAAGGCCTTGCACACGGAGGAGCGCGCCCGGAATACAAGGCCCCTGCGAAAAAAACAAACACCGCCCTTTGTTCCCGAGAGCTGAGGTCCGTTTCAGCCCATGATTAGAGAGAAGAGCGAGGGAAGAGGAGGCCGCGGACGACGTAATAAGCGGCCGTACTTTGCTTCGTCGGATTTCTTTTAGAGGGATACGTACCGGTGAAAGAACCGGAGGGTGTCAGTCAGCGGAGGCCTGGCCAGCCAGGAAATGTCACTGTGGTGGGGTTACAGCGGCGGTGGCACGACATAGATGGCTAATCACTAATTGCTGATTAGCTCTTCCGTGCGTAGAGGTGGCTGCTGGAGATGGAGTGTGGCTGTTTGAGTTAGAAGAGCCTTTAAAAACTAGAGAAGGGAAGAATTGTTTGACAATAGAAAGAAATCTAATTATAAGAGTATCAATATGTGACATTTATGCATGAATGTCTGTTTATTACTCTTGCAATTTGAATTTCAAGCAATTCGTGACAACGTTCCTATCTCGAAATTGGTATCTGATTGACGAAAGCAGCAGCTAATTAAGCAAACTGCGACTGGGACTTCCTTCTGAATGAAACTTGCAGCTAATGAAGACCTACAGGGGCACAGCTCAAAAACAATGAAGCCACACAAAAAGGAAGGAAAAGATTTAGAGAATCTAGAATGTTCATTCATGAAAAAAGGGCCTAAAAGAAGATCTAATAATCCTCAAATAAAGTCACGCACCAAACGTCTGGAAGAAATGAAGGATAGGTGGATTTTTTTTGAGATGCACAAAAGAAAGAGTTAAAGAAACCACAACTGGTGGAAGATAACTGGTTCAACAGATGCTCGTACTGGGGCAGGATGAGTAGTTACAGCCAAATCTGTTTTATTTATTATTGGCTAATGCACTGATTTTGATGCTTTTGTGTCTTTATTTTTATTTTTTTTACAGATTAAGGGGTGACCCTGGGAAAATAATTGCATAATTAAAGGTCAAATTTCAATTAAAAACAGACAACTGCAAACTGTCTACAAGTTCTCTAAAACTGCTCTTCAGACATTTAAAAAAAAGAAGAAAAAGAGTTGAAAAGAGTTTTATCAATATTTTAGCAAAGTTGCCGGAAAGAAAAGGTTGGCAATGAACATTTCTCCAAGTCATGGATACATTTAATGCGAAAAATTATTAATATTATAATTTTAAAAAATGTGAACGTTTTTGCATCCAGGCAGAGCACGTCATGCAGTATGTGGAGCGAGGTTGAGTTTACGCTTGTTACATAGTGTTACGTGAGAAAGTACGGATGTCATTTATTTAGACTAGTTAGGTTGTCATGGTTGTCATGTTACATTGTTAACTTTAACCAAGTAGATTTGTTGCTAAAACTTAGCTTTTCGCTTTCCTGCAGGCGGGATATGAGGCCGATATTAAAAGTATTTATGAAATGCATTGATGGTTTTGAAACGTCCACATTCTACGCATTCCTTTGGTTTGCAGAAACATACAATACCACTTTTTTTTCTGGCGGCTGGTTTGAATATTTCTACATTATATATAACAACGGGTTGAATTACTATGTGCAATGCAAAAGTGGCAACTTGTAGAAACAAACCCACAGATAATTATCATCATCTGCAGTTTCTCCCAGTTCTATGAAGTGTTTAGTATTTATTATTGTTTTCACTTTAGGGCCACAAACTGTTTTGGTTCAGTCTCACTCTCAGTCTGTTGGCCCAAAGTGGCCAGACGAAGAAAAAAAATGCAGCTTAAAGTGCTGAATATCTGAAGGAGGCACAAAGATATATCTAAAAACATATATTGTAGTGTTTCCTATAAATAAAAACCGAATTTTGAATCATCAGAAGAAGAACTTGGACCCAAAAAAAGTCTTTAGGTCTTACTCCATTATATCCTTGCTCACCATATTCAAGCAGCAGCATGTTGGAAGGTCAAACTCTGTGCCACCCAGCATCTGCCTCGCCGAAGAGCTCATGAGCAAGAAATAGATTCCTATCAGCTCCCAGGGCACTACGGCTGAACCTGACCTTTGACCTCTTCATTGGAGGGGAGGTCTACAAACAGAGAACTTCCCTTTCACTTTGGATTTAAACTAGATAACATTTCTTTACGTTAGAAATCAAAAACCTCCGTTTGATTACTGCCTAAATGTTTTCTTCACCTGAAATTTCCACCAATATATTTTTTTTTTCATTTTTTTTTTTTAAATAAACAGAACAAATCTCAAACATCTGAATTCTCACTTCTTTGATCTCTAAACGGCACAGCCATACGTTTCTTATACGGCAACGCTATTACCTCCTTTGTCTCTTATCTGTAGTCGGATATCAAGACCAGGCCTCATCCTATGTAGTCCCGTTTGAGCGTATCGATCTGAAAAAAGAGTTGTATCTCTCTCTGGTCGGGGAGATTATATCCGACTGCTGTAAATCAGACACAGGTGGATGAACTTCCTCCTTCCTATGTCTGCCTCCCAGCTAACCTCTTCTTTACCCTTCCTTTCTTCTCCTCTTTGTCAATCTCTTTTTTTTTCTTCTTCCCCTTGATACACCCTCCTTTTTCTATATTCCAGTTCAGGGTGTCATGAAAAAAAAAAGGAGGAAAAAGGTTACAGACATGCAAACATATTTCAGATGTTAGTAGCAGACGTAAAGTAAATACACATCGTTTTTCCACCTTCTCTTTTCTAAATTCTTTGTTGTACAAGAAGTAAATTCCACGCGAATTGCAACGTATTTGGCTTACAGAGAAGCAGGCGCACATTGACATGAACACGGTGACTTTATCAAAGAATTTCTGTGGAGGGAAGTCGGCCGTTTGAGTCGTAGGTCTCCGCTATTTGGTTGCACAAAAGCCTCAGTGACACGGAACGTCTGTCTGAAGTCCTATTCATCAAACTTAGAAAAACCTTCAGAGGGAAAAATGTGGCCCTCTCTAAACCTTTTTGTGCCGCTTATACATCCGTCTGCATTTGCAGCTGCCTCGGGCCATTTAGGTTCATTAAATACGTACAATGTCACAGACATTTGTAACTGGTGTGTAGGCAGCACCTTAAGCGAGCGTTGCTGCACTATCCAGTTACAGGAAAAGTAGTCGCTGACACGGCCTGCTTTAAATCGAGACAGTGTCTTTTTTGAAAGAAGCACGCTATTTTTCTAAATTCAATACAATGAGGGGTTTGGTCACTACAGCCTGACGTGTTCTGGTATTACTTACGGTGTCTAATATTAGCTAAAGTTAGTTATTTAAAGACAGATACTGTTGTTTATTATGCATCAGTTAATTGTTTTGGCCTCTTGGGAGCAAAGGAACTAGCTGTAAACACAACACTGACATATCATTTAGCTTATAATGTGGATATTGAACTTCTTAGCAAACAGCTGCCCATTTACACATCCAGCACACATGGCTTTTCAGCCTGATCTGGTGTATGAATGACAATTTGTAAGTAATGAAGTGTGCAATAATAACGCCAGTTTTGCTTTTTTCGTGTCTTTTTACGCCATGTATTTTTACGCCATGTATTTTTACTAGTGAATATGCTCTCCTCAGAGCAAGTGACGTAGTATAAAAAGTGATAAAAGGGAGCCGAGGTGGAAGGGTCAAACAAACACAGGACTTTCACCCAGGAGACCAGTGTTCGAATACCAAGGTGTTGTTTAGTTATTTTGAAGTTAATAAGAAATGTTTGTGACCTGTTTTTTCCGTACTTATGTTGCGTTGTTGTTATTTTAGGCCCAACCATGATGTTAGTTTCTTTGTTTTTGATATGTTTGCCTAAACAAAACTACTGCCATTTCAAGGAACGCGAAAAAGCTTAAAATGAATAATCATGACATGTGGCGTGTCCTTAAAATGTTGTGATATTTATGGGCCTTCTCATACAATAAGTGCATTCAGCCATGTGGGTACAACCCCCCAAAAATGGCAAGAATAAAACAGGTAGATCAACTTCTTCCAAGATGCTGAACTGCTGCTAGTGCAACACCAGCATTTATTTGGAGTCATGCTTCTGGCCATGTCACCAATGTAAGTACAATATTCTTCTTTGTCTCTAGTCAACAAACTCCTTCAGTAAATATCCGCCTCTTTAACGGATCAATGCTCCAGTACGTTCACCAGCTAGACGCTGACTTTGTTTGTCTACTGCTTAGTTCTGCACATGTAGCTAGTGTCGGTTTAATGCTAACTGATCCACAAACCAATGGATGACGTCACGAGGACTACTGTACGGCCACTTCTCATAGACACTCTATGGTGACAACGAAGAGAAAACGAAACGAATCAGCTGAGCCATGAAATATGATCTGGAACCAATTTTTTTGACACCACATGAATGCAGAACAAATTCCCCGTAGATCGTTGGTCAGTGACTATTCTATAACATCCTATTGAGCTTACACAGCCTACCTACATACAAGTGGGTCGTTCAGAGCATTAAAATGTATATTTTTTCCATCTTTCTTAATGTTAACTTAAACACGATGGCTAATGCATTGGAGACGCCTAATTTAAAAAATATATATAAAAACTCCAAAAGGTTGAAAGTGTAATTACTCTTCTTTCCTTTTGCTAATTTTAGACTATAGGTTAAGCATTTCCCCCTTGACCCATAACTGTCACATGTTTGTGTTGCATTGTATCACTTTAGCACACGTTACGTTCCTAATCACGTTGCCAACAACTTGCGTATCAAACTCTAGATTTGAACTCATTGCTTTTTTTTTTTTGTTATGTCCAGGAGAAAAAAGAAAAACTATTTTTAAAGACGTAAATATTTTTCCCAAGATGTTGTTGCATCCGGTGTTAAGGCTAAACATTCCTCGTCGAAGGCCATCGGCGGCCCCGTCGGCGTGTCCTGTGGCGGGCGCTGCAGCGGTAGCGTGACAGAGATTACCACAGACGTCAGGTCAGAGAGGAACGGACTGTTCTCCTCATGCCCCTCAAGGCTAAAGACTTCTGCTGCTGCTGTCTGCTCTGTAGTTAAGGGATGATCATTTAAAATACCCTACATTAAAGAATATTTGAAGAGTTTATTACTAAAACTCTATAATTCAACTCAAACTCATTGTTAAGCATGAAGTTGCTTTAGTAAAAACTTATAACAAATATCCTCTTTTCTATAAATTACGTTATCCTTTGCTGCTTGCATTGATGGTTTAAAAGAATAAAACAAATGTCCCTATTAATCTTCTTATTATGTAACTGTAACTCAAAACCCTACCTATCATTTTCAGACCAGAGTATCTGACACCTGCCCGTACTTATCTTTCTTTATTTCATTAAACACACACTCTAAGTATAATGCTTTGAGCTGGACTCAGCTAACAACGAGGCTTATTGTTTTTACAGATGCACAAATGTTGAAGGAATGATTGTCGGGGTAATCTGTGCTCTGTTTCTTTCTTTTTTTTTTTTTTTTAGAGCGCTGTAGGCATAATACGCCACTGCATGTTATGACAGATGTAACACCAATATTATGACAGTGCTACGGAGGGTTTAAACGCCATTTCAGAGGTAATACGATAGAAAATTCCAATTAAATTGCATTGTGTCTGCATTTGTGTGCGGATGAGTCGAGATGGGTTTTGTTGTGTATTGGGCAGAAGTGCATCTCGCCATGACAGACGCTTGGAGAGAGTATTCCCTTTGACACACTGCCGTCAGAGGCTGTTATGAAAACACTGCGGCTCTCAGATGGATGGAGTTCATTCATACATGCGCAATGATTTACAATTGTGTACAGTTGGAGTTGTCCTTCGCTTCCGCAGTCGGGTCATTTAAGAGCAAATTCTTGTGCACAAGGACGGTGGGGGGGGGGGTTAACTCTTTTTTACCAGAGAGGGAGTACAGAAGATTTAATCAGGAGGAAAAAACATTCAGTCAAGAAGGGCAAAACTAGATAGACACTGAATAACAGCAACATAAACAGCAATACACAGCAAAACACAATTAGAGACAAGGAGGAAAAACAAAGGGAGCGTATCAGTGGTGAAGGAAAGCAACAACTTAAAATGAGAGCATGTTTGAAAAACAGACGAACAGACAAAACTTATTTAATGTAGGTCAGTTATTCAGCTCATGGTAGAGTAAAGCTACAGGTCCATTCTGCTGTACTATAATACAATAAGGCATGGAAGCCATGGGTAATTTAAGTGTTAATTTAAGATCTCACCTTGGGGCAAAAAAAAAAGCCCATTTTTTATTATTATATAACATTATAATAACATTTCAACTGTATTAACTCTGAAGCTAAATAACTTTTCATTTCCTCTCCCTCTTTTCGTTCTTTTCTGCATGTTTAGAGAGATGCCTTTACTCATGAGGAATAACCACTTTTAGTGTAGTCACATGGATTAAAAAAAATAATAATAATGTTTTTTTCCTCTTTTATTCTTTCTCTATTTCCCCTGGTTTTCAGGCTTAGAAAGAGACATCCAGGAGTCGGGTGTTATGCCGTATATCAGAGGGCTGTTGGCCCACGAGTGTTGAAAAGTTACAAATTTGTAAATGTTTAATGTAAAATAAGGACTTTTTTTTATGCTCCAATTTTGCGGCCTCGAATTTTTTTTTACAGTCATCTACGAGATAACAGACTGAGCAAATATCAAGGAGTCTTATGAATTTGGGCTGTATCAGACCCCTGGCCAGTACTTATAGACCCTTGTTCTAACAGCTCCTTGCATTTTGATTGACTGTGTTTGTCTATATTTTGAGATATAAGTAGCTGACGTTTCTGCTGTAACAGTTTCATCTGTACTACTACTGACAGCATGTCCTGCTCATAATGTTAATGTTATTTTTCAGTGCTTTTCAGGAACACAATCAACATTCTGTTTACCTCCATTGTGTTGGGGAGGAGGCAGAATCCATAATTGTTTTTCTGCATAGCAAGATACCACTGGAGATTAAGAAGCACAGTGAAGCCTGGATAACAACACACACAGAGGGAACAGAAGGTAAATACTACACTATAATTCTACTGTAATAATTGCTGCTGTTATTATAAGTAGTCTTATTATATGAATCATTTATGTCATATACATTGAATGTGTTGTATCTCTGTTATGCTGTTCATTCTGTACACATGACATCTATTGCATTCTGTCCATCCTGGGAGAAGGATCCCTCCTCTGTCGTTCTCCCAGAGGTTTCTTCCTTTTTTCTCCCTGTTAAAGGGGTTTTTTAGGGGAGTTTTTCCTGTGCCGATGTGAGGGAAGGACAGAGGATGTCGCATGTGCACAGATTGTAAAGCCCTCTGAGGCAAATTTGTAATTTGTGATTCTGGGCTATACAAAATAAACTGAATTGAATTGAACTATAACTGTACATAGCAAAATGTTGTTATGCTCTAAAAATCAAATGTGGCACCTTTAAGTGCAACAAATGTGTTTCTTTCAGGGGGGAAAAAGATAGAACTCATGAAATGATAAGAACAAAATAAATGTTCCAGTACAGCTACAGTAAAAAAATAAATAAAAATAAAAGACTTCATTCTCCGTGTCAGAGTAGCATCACCTGTGTCACAGTGGCTATCACTCGTCTGTCACATCCTGACCTCCGTCTATCTGTCCCTCTGGAGGTGTTGACACTCACCATGTTCCTGATATCTGGGAACAACCAATCCAGCTACCCCCTCCTCACCCTGAAAAACCTCCCTCTACACCCCTTCCATACCCCCCACCCCCTGCCCCTCGTTGCAGCCGAGGCCACAGGCCTCATGGGAACCGCCTATCTCTACCCCGCGCCCTATCAGATTGTTGACACGAACAGATACCCTGGCAATGAAAATATTTTGCTTCTCCTAACACTGACATTGGCCTACATGGACCTACGACTCTACCCCCGTTGGGATAAACAGCTCCTGTGCAGTGTGTGTGTGTGTGTGTGTGGGCGGGTGGGTGTGAATGCTTGTGGTTTTCCGCATTTGCTGACAGGTGCATTAAATAATCAGCTTTGGCATTCTTGATATCGTAGCCAGTGCTGTGTGTGTGTGCGTGCGTGCGTGTATAATAGCAATAAATGTGTGCATGTTCGGTCACGGGGGCTTGCAGTAAGTTCAGGGTGTGAAATGGGGGCAGAGGGCGCGGTGAGCAGAGTTATGGAGGTATAAGCTGCAATCTTGGCATTATGGATATTTGGCCTGAAGTCAGGAAGATAGAAATCTGGTTGACAACAGACACTGGCGTCTGATCACCCTCAAATAAATTGCAAACTTTAAGGTTTAGTTCATCTCTCTTGCATTCAACGCTGACAGACTATAGTGGATCTTTCCCACAGTGGTTTTATTTTGAAAGCGATGAACTCGGCACATTCTAACATTTTCTCTCTTTTTCTTCTTGGATTACAATGAATGTCTTCGCTATGTGCATATGGCAAATGAATTACACACTCATCTAATACATGAAACATTTACCCGACTCAAACTGTTCTTGTAAAAATTACAAACAAATTTAGGACATGCAGTTTAGAGTAATACCGTACCACCTTTTTATACTTTTACTATTCAAGAAATAGAGATCATTAATTGGTGCATTATACATACTTTCACAGAGCATATTCAGGTCCTCTGGTTTTAAGTTTTTGGCATCTCTACTGAGTGACATATGCTCCGATGGTTGCACTGGGACATATTATCGTACGGTTTATGAATGCCAAGAAGATTATGGGATTTGGACAGTGAGAATATTTATTGTTCCCCTTCTGTCCTGCTCCAAAAAGAGGATTCTCTGCATAATTTATCACGGCTACAATGACGAGTGTATTTTACAGGTTTGGCAGCAGCAAAACAATGATTGACTGCAAGTGATACGTTATAAACAGTTGCCTCTCACGATCACTAAGAGCTGCCAAGTTTTGTATTTCTAACAACATTTCGGCCAAAAAACACTCGTACTTCTCAGTGTGAATCCTAGCAGGTAAGATGAGAATCCTTAGGAGGTGGTGGCAACATTCCTGACTACAAACCTAAAAGCTAAAGTCACTTCCTCTCTGTCCTGCCCTCCATCCGACACGCTCCCCACCGGAGAACCTGCAACGAAAACAAATCAGACATCTAGGACCCCAGTGGCCACAACGCGTCCGTGGGACCGCTCGATTATTTTTACCTGACACAGGAAAGAGCCCACTCATAATAAACGCTGGGGCGAGGTGGTGACAGATCTTGTTAACCCTATTATGAATGAAAGGGGGAAAGCGGTATGTGAGGTGAACGTGTGCCTAGACGTCTCCCTGAGGTTCGGCCTCGACCTTTAGCACGACCTGATGGAGAACACACGCGTACAGATATGAACGCTCATGAACCAGCAAGAACGTGTGGTCTCGTGCTCTAACCATAATGTGCATTAATGTGTTCGGAGGAGCCTAAATAAACCCCAAAGTTCTACAGAAGATGCCATGAACGGGTCAGACCAAATAGTCCTGGGTCCAGATCCTTGTGGCCTAAAGCCTAAAGCTTCACAAGCATCAACAGTTAATCTTAGCCAGACCAAATCTGACAGATGTTTTACGTGCAATCATACCTGATTCCAACAAACAGACAAAGAACATATGGCCGCAGTAACGTGATGACAGAACGGACAAGCCACTGTTCTCCGACAATCTGCGCTCGTGTGTTCGAGGCCAACATATTTATAGACGTTTGCAGACAGCAGAAGTGATCGCTGGGTAATTTACATTACGATAAAAGCTCAGTTATTTTGGTTCACAGCTACAATAAAATGACACGGTCAGATTAATGTGACGTGGCTACCATGTTCGCAATCGGCCTAAACTAGACATTTGCTAGCTTCATTGTTGTCCACTCTTGTCAGTACATTGTGCAACGCCATCAAACTCCCTCCAATTCCCTGGCGAGCATACAACATGCCCTTCATTCAGCCTTTTGGTAGATAGCAGAAAGGTCTAGTAATAATACCATAACCTGTTTTTTCTACCCCTATTTTTCCGAAATGCAGTATATGGGTTTCTTATTCTTCTTGTTTTAATTCCCATGGGTATCTACTCACTTAGTCTTTTCTCATACAGCAAATGGAGATGGATGGGTCAAATAAAAACCTGTCTTTCACCCAGGAGATCGTCGTTTTTGTAGTGTGTGAAACTGAAAGTCCACGTTGACTTGAATCGCAACTTCCATAGCTATTTTAACCGCAACCACGATCTTTTCTTAAACCTACCGAAGTAGTTGTGTTGCCTAAACCTAACCAAGCTGCTTCCTGTTAAGACTAAAGTTTATTTTGAAAAGATTGTATGCATGTAACAAGCAGAAATTGACATGTGCTGCTGAACTTGTGTAGGAAAACCCATGAAAAGTGAGGAGTAACGTTTTGCCTTGTTACACAACACGCTGCCTCACTTGCCCTGTGTAATCCAGGCATGATCAACAGACGGTATCTTATTCTTGACAGAGCTGTCAAAAAATGTAACAAGCTTTTCAACTGTGAGCTTTTGAGTTTCGTATTACCCCAGGTCTGCACTGATACCACTTTCAATGAAGTACCACAGCTCCACACTTCAACACAGTCAACACAGCTTGCTTTCTCTTACTTCTCTAGTTTTATATATAACTAGACTAACAGCCGGAGATTGAAATGAAAGCAATAAAACCGTAAAACAAGTTTTAAACGTACCCAAGCACTTCGTGACAAAGTTTATCTATAAGCATTCAGGTACTTCAAACCTATTTGACCCTATGGTTTTACCAGGTATCTACTGTACAAGACACTCAATCTTCTAAGCATTTCAACCTTTTTCCAGACTATAAGAACAAACTGGAGCTTTTATAAAAAGGTCAGGTTTTTATGGTTCCACAAGCTAAATACGCTCAATCTCAAAAGAGCTTTGCAACTACAGAAGAGAGCACTAATTAGGATGTTGGCTAAAAACAGATAAAAGGGGACACGTTGGAGAATCAAACACAATCAACCCACAAGAAGTAGGAAAACACGTCACATTGCAGCTGATGCGGACTTGGCAGTTGGCCATTGTTCTAATGAGTGCCCATTAGGAAATGGACTGATTCCCTCTCAGAGACCTTAAACTAATTTCCTGAGGCAAGCCGACTCCTTTGAAGGAGGAGGTTGGGGGGGTAACTGAGAGGCTGCGTGTGCCACCGGGTCGCCAAGGTGACGGGACATCCCGGCAGGAAAAACAGGAAGTGAGGGCAAGGAGTGACTCTGATTGGACCCCTCCTGGCTGGCGTGCAGCCCCCTTTTCCCGTCTTTCATTTGTGGTTTTACGTGTTAATGGGACCGTGTCACTTTAAATAAACATGGCAACCATTCAAAACACGCAATGGGAATACGTATAACTGTGTTTCTCAATACCCCATACATTAAAATACACAGATATTTCACCTAATCAACGGTCATGATAGCGAGGATTCAAGGCTGAAAAAATAAATCCAGCCGAGCCTTTTTTTTTTTGTATTTCCCAGGACTCCTTGCCACTTTAAATCCACACCGCTCAATGATAGGGTGCCAAACTGGAGGTCATTGTTAATCCCACTGTCTCTACTCTCCACGTTATCTGCCTCTCTTCCTCCCTACAGAGTCCTTGGACTAGTTATCAGACACAAATACCTGCCTCTCTACCCAGAGCTCTCAGTTTCATCGAGTTTGAAGAATCCAAACAATGGAAGTGCTGCATGTGCAAAACGGTGCACAAGAAGAGAATGCATCCTTTATTGGGTTTAAAGTATTGATATTTCATAATGCATCAGTGTCTTTTTGCTCAAACAGAATCAACCTGAGCCACTCAGCCTCTTAGGGATCACTGTAACCCCCCAAAAGAGAAACAAAGTCCTTTTTCTCAGAACTTTAGCCGTTGGTCTCGACCCTCTCTGAAAATTGTAGTCTAGTGAAGTGTAGATGCGTGGATTAAAGACACTGTATTTTGACATTTCTAATACGTTTTCAGGATCCCACCGGAATCCTTGATGTCCGTGAACACAATAAGACATTTAACACTCAAACAAATATACATGCAATTTAACTTTTTACTAATCTTTGGACCGCTAAGTTAAGTTAAGTTCTTATAAAGCTCTGTCGGGTGACAATTCTCTTCGGGATCATAGTTATAAGTGAACCCTGACAGAAACAATTGGTCAGGTGATCCATTTATCATTATAAAAATATTGATAAAAGGTTTTAAAGGTAGATGTTTAGAATCCAGCCAGCAACTCTGAGTGACGAAGGGTGCTTTTATGTTTCCTTCAAGTTTAATTGTCAACAATTTAAAGCTGATTTATGTGACGTGGTAATATTTCAATGGATTTTAATGATATTGTGCATCTATTTACAGCAGAAACCACATAATAATCAGATAAATCGTAATTACGAGACCCAGAAGTCATAATTAGGAGATAAAGTCTCCAATTTTGTTATTCTTTCTGTGAAAGTAACGCACTTGTGTAAAACGAACCCTTGAATATTACATTTTTTACCATCACTTTTGATTGTTCAATATCACTGTGTGGCTGTATGGGGGAAAAAAACTATGTTTCTAACAGACACAAATGGGATTTATGTCCTAAATGGAGGGGGAAAAGAAACAAAAAAAGACTGTGATCCCAACATAAATGCTTTGACTCCTGAGGTGTGAAGTTATGCTTAATCTTCATCCCCCCCCCCAACAATCTCACCTGAGACCCTGCTGCACCTGAGAGAGGAGACGTCGGGGCGGTTGAGGGTCTGAGGGGGCTCGTCACAACATCGGGCTGCTCACACATGTCCAAGGACAAAGACCCCAACACCTGTGGGTGCAGAGGTCGGGGGGGGTTGTGGTTCGGGTGGGGTGGGGGGGGGGTCTCTGTGGGTGGATTGCGGGTGGGGGTGGGGAGGCTAAGGGGAGAGTATGAATGTCGCGGAGACATGCATGGTAACCGAGCTGAGTGCTCCGAGGCGTTTTAAGAGGATGTGTGTGTTTGGAGCATAACTAGAGAGGGAAATGAATGAGAATGTGTTGAGCTGCAAGTGTGCCGTATATATATGTGTGTGTGTGTGTGTGTGTGTGTGTGTGTGTGTGTGTGTGTGTGTGTGTGTGTGTGTGTGTGTGTGTGCAGTTCTCTCCACGTCGCTGCCTCTCCATACAGTCCAGGTGTGCGTTGGGAGTCTATTGTCATCCAACTGGACTTATCGGCCCCTCTTCTCCCTGTCAGCTACCTGCTCTTTGATGTCTGGGAAGTCTTTCACCCTCTATCCGTGTGGGTCAACATTCCAGCAGACACACACACACACACACACACACACACACACACACATATGTACGTACAAAAACACACCTGCATGTACGCACGCAGACACACACACACACACACACATGGATGAGAGGGAGGGATGAGGAGAGTGAAGGGAGGAATAACAAAAGAACAGGAGGGGAGTGAAGTACAAGTAAACACTTGCTCTGTATCAAAGAGACGGGCTTAGAACGGAGCTAAAGCAGAGTCAGCTGTGGAGAGAAAACCCACAGATGAGCAACTGGAACATCAGTGGAACGGCAGAAACCAGTATCCATTTAATTCACCACAGCTGGGAGTCGTATTATTCACATTATATTGAAATAAGCAGGAGAAAAAACAGCATCTTTGTCTTTTGTCCAACTGCAACTTTTATGTGAAATAAGGAACAGAGTCGCTTGCAAAATGAAATAAAACAGTGACATCAAATTCTATAATCTGGAGCGATCATTAAGAGGATACAGAAGAAAAACAAACGCATAAGAAATACTGTGCAATGGTGGAAGATCTTTTAGAGGAATTCAAAAAAAATGTAAGGTTGTACAAATTTCTGGGAAATACTATTATTTTTGCTTTGTGGCGGAGAGTTAGATGACGAGATTGATACCACTCTCATGTCTGTCAATTGAATATTAAGATAGCGGGCTAGCTTAGTTTACCACAAAGACTGGAAACAGGGGAAACATCTAGCCTACCTGTGTTTACATGTTAAAAAATAATAATATACACAGCTCCTTTAAAGCGCACTTATTCACACGTTTTATGTATTTTGTTTTATCTTTATGTTTTTAAGAGAAAGAAATGAAAATATGACAAGTAGTGGTTTAAGCAGTTGGGGGTGCTACATATATTGTTACTGATACATTTATGCAAGTTTAAGTTAGGCTTAATTAAGGAGTAAAGTAGAAAAAATGGAAATAACTAATAAAGCAAAGTATCTGATGGAGCAAATACCTAACAATTAAACATTCACTAGACACCTGGTCTCACTCCCAAGACGTCAAATACAGACGCTGGTTGGCAGTGGCCGTCATCGTCTTGATACCAACGCGGCATAATTAGACGTTCAGAGCAACAAACGTAGTATCCTCCCTCCATGTTTTTCAGTACAGACTTGCTGCGTCCATGTAGGCCTACTGTACTGTATAAACCCATATAACATATCACCATATAAACACTATGTTTAAGCAGAGAGTTTCCTCTCCCAGAGCGCTCTTCCCCTCCTCACATTGTTCCTGTCTGTGTCTGTGGTTGTTTTTCTTAGTGCTCTTGACGACCAGCGCTGACAGATGACAGACTGTCAAGGGCCTCTGATCACACAAACAGCTTCACCAGCACACTTTCGCTCACTGGTACGCCCGCTTTTTATATAAACAGCTTGACTGACAGCCCTGCGCAACGGAAGAAGATTTTAGATTGTGAATTACAGTAAAACGTATCAAGAGGAAGAGTTGAATTTGGAAGTATTTCTGCAGTTTTGTTTCTTTAGAAGTGAAGAAACTGAATGGAAGAGTAAAAATATCTGTTAAATCCGTCAGGAAAGGAGAGAAGGGGTGGTCCTCGGGTTCAACTTTTCCTATTTGACCTTTACACTTGATGGTGTAGTTTTACATTTCAGGTTAATTGGTGCAGGGTTGATGCCTGTGTGTGTGCTTCTGTGCATGTGTGTGTGTGTGTGTGTGTGTGTGTGTGTGTGTGTGTGTGTGTGTGTGTGTGTGTGTGTGTGTGTGTTTGTGGTGTGTGTGTGTGTGTTGGGGCTCTGCCTGTATATCTCCCTCTCTCTCAGCCAGGTGCATGGCACTGCTGTGGAGCTTTTATCCCAGGCAGATCCCTGGGAATGTAGGGAATTTCTCCCAGACGCTCCTGGTCACAGTGCCCCGGCAGCTCCCACTCACCAACGCACACACACACACACACACACACACACACACACACACACACACACACACACACACACACACACACACACCACACCTCCACCCCCCCCCCCCAGTTAGCCCCGACATCATTGACAGACACAGCCCAAAGAGCAGACACCTGGCTTCGCATGCACACACAGACACACACCCCTGGGGAACTGCGGGGAAAGTCAGGGATCAGCAGAAACACTCTAGAGAAACAGGAGAAGACAGAAGGAACCAGATGCAAGATAGTACTCAACAGGAGAGAGAGAGAGAGAGAGAGAGAGAGAGAGAGAGGAGAGAGAGAGGGAGAGAGGTGGAGGGCAAAAGGGAGAGGGGGGAGGCAATAAAAGTGAGGGTGAAACAAAGATGGGAATCGACGGCTGAAAGGTCAACATGTCACAAAACCTGATTGCATATAAAGCACCAAAAAAAAATTAAGAAAACAAATCATAACGTATCAGATGATATAATATGTTCAACCTCATGATGGTTGGTTGTCGTTTTATGATCTCTTCTGCATGACATTCAGCTTCTTTCATTAAGAGAAGCAGAAGAAGAAGAAGAAGAAGAAAGAAGGAGAAGAAGCAGAGGAAGAAAGAGGAGAAGAAGAAGGAGGAGAATAAGAAGCAGAAGAAGAAGAAGCAGAAGAAAAAGGTCAAGAAAAAAAGGACAAGAAGAAGCAAAAGAAGCAGAAGAAGAAGACAGAGTTGAAGAAGAAGCAGGAGAAGAAGAAGAAGAAGTAAAAGAAGAAGAGAAGAAGCAGAAGGAGAAGAAGAGGAGAAGAAGAAGCAGAAGAAGAAGAAGAAGAAGAAGAAGAAAAAGGTTAAGAAAAAAAGGACAAGAAGAAGAAGCAAAAGAAGCAGAAGAAAAGGACAAGGAAAAAAAAGGACAAGAGAAGAAGAAGGAGAAGGAGAAGGTTCATAAATGTGACAACATGTCCTGCATGTTGCAGAAAGTCTGGGCAGTAAGGAGTTAAGCGACTCTCTCCCGGCCTGTCAGTGAGGGTGCGGCCCCTCCTGTCATTAAGGAGTTAACACCACCTGAGAGTCCTGTCAGCCTCACTTCCTCTCCTTTCTATCACCTGCCAATCATCCCGCCACACGTGCGCGCGTACATCAGAGCGTGGATGTCGTAGCACGTCTGTTCGCTCACGGTTTATGGGGATTGAAAAAAATAAAAAAAGATAACACGAGAATAACACAAGTTAGGGCTCTTACTACATGCCAAGTGAGGGAAAAGAATCGTGAGCCAAACGTGTGAAACCCTCATCAGATAATGAGAAAACAAAAAACCGGTTGCTCGCAGCTCCTCTGTGGCATCTCTCCTCGCTGTAGCACTGACTGGCATGCACGATAATATCTTGTCTCAATTCACACGCTGAAAGAATGAAAATCATTTAGCTGGTGGGAAGAAAAACCCACATGCTGCTTCCATCCCAACACACACACACACACACACACACACACACACACACACACACACACACACACACACACACACACACACACACACACACACACACACACACACACACACACACACACACACACACACACACACACACACACACACACACATGGCTGGTTATCTAAACACTGCAGGGCATGGCTCTCCACTCCCCTCCTCTTCTCTCTCTGTCTGTGTCTGCACCTCTGAGGCCAAGGCAAACACTAGGTGTGTGTGATACACTCATATCTCAACACACACACACACACACACACCTCTCCGCCCTCCCAATTCCCCAGATGTGCAGAGACTTAAAGGCAGGTGTGTGTGTGTGTGTGTGTGATGTGCAAATCTTATCAAATCCACTGAAGGAGTCTTCTATCACACCAAACTCTCATTGTTGCCTCTAACAAACGTGTCGTCTTCACGTTATCACACTTTATGTGAGTCCGATTGATTATCGATTAAAGGACGAACTACTGGTTTGCAGACACAGCCATCTGTCCCTTGTTGTCTAGAGCGACCGCTAGAACGAGTAGATTCAGCTGCAGGAAGTGCACGAGATCGACAACAAAAGGGAAATGGGTTTGAAGGGGCAGAGAAATGGGCTTTTTAAAGAAAGGGGTTTAGTACAGCTTGTCAGGAGCAGCTGTGTGGTGTCTCTGTCAGTCGGCTGGTCTCCGTTTCACAGAGAATTCCTCTGTGGCTCTCTAATAGGATGACAGCCCCCCCTCCCTTCTGGCATTACAATGCTAACCTACGATTGGTTCCCTGGGGGGCCATGGACCGCCCCCACACTCAGCCTCTGCACTTAAGGATGTGTGTCTGTATGGGATACAAAAAAAAAACGAAAAAAAGAAAATACAGACCGTGTACACCTGTCTGTTGTTCTGCAGGTCATGTTAAAAAAAATGTGTGTGCGTACAAGGAATCTCTTACTGACACACATTTGGTACTTGCCAGAAGCATAGCTAAAATTCTGGAGCAGAAACCATGAGGAGAGAGGCTCGGAGAAGAGATGAAAGCACTAACTGCCCTCTGAAGTGGAGAATCTGTCCTGCTTTATGCTGCGGTCACATCCGGTGGGAATAACCGTCTTCATAGAGCAACAGCTTGGAAGTGATCACGCATGAGAACTTGCTTAAAAAGCACCAAGATGCTGTAATTTAACTTTTCTGTTGACCTCGGATGCCCCTCGGTGAGCTTTTCTAACACTTGCATGACAAACAGGGAGATGTTGCCGTGTCCTGCCGTTGCACTCTAACACAAACGACAACGTGGTGAATTCATTACACGGTTTGCTTTTCTTCGCTTCCTACAAATGGAATGTGGACATGACTTGAAAAAGAGCACTAGAAAATAGTTTTGTGCAGCTTGATCTCACAGCATAAACTCTTTTACGGCTCCTTCTTGCCCCTGGTTTATCCATACAGATGTTTGGATAACCACACATAGTCTGTTAATAATGCTAAATGTTTAACTAAATATTTTATGGTGAGACACCCCAGGAAAAAACATCCGAGATTTTGGGCTGTTTAGCTTCCATCACGTCTTCCTTTAGACTAGTGGAAAGAAAACATCCAAAATACACATTTAGTTGTTTGTTTTTCTACTTTGTCTATTCTTGTCAGAAGATTTCTCTAAATACGCCACAAGTCAGCGTTAGATAATAGCGCTTACATACCCCAAATCATTCCTATCTATATCCTGAAGGATTCTTTTTACAGAAGGGGTTTATTCATATGTCATTCATAGCCTGAGTTATACAACATTTTATTCCTAAAAACATGTCAGATTTTTTTATTTATGTAATGATAAATTTAAATTAAATAGAAATAGAGATCAGAAAATGTCCTGTAAAAATCTTGACTCATATGTCAACAACTAACATGTCACAAAATGAAACAAGAATTTTAAACCTGGCTTCATCCAACGTTCAGACTTCTGTTTATGTATGCAAAACACTTTCTGACATGAGGTAGACCAAAATAATTTGGAATTTGCCTTTAGCTAGTCAGTCAGAGGAGTAATTCCAGCAAAAACCGCATTAATAAATGACTAAGCCCAAAAACCTCATCAGTTCCTTTATCTGTGGTGAGCACAGGAAACTCATCAACTGCTGAAACTTTGGAAAACACAGGCCTGAACATGACCCTGAACCACAACCGGACCAAGATGCCAAAGTGGTTTTTACAAACTCCCACTTTGCTCAGTTGTACACGTTGTACACGCCGTCCAAACCGGACACAGAAATCAGTCTGAGAAATCAGTCTGAGAAATCAGTCTGAGAAATCAGACTTAACCTGAGCCGATCCACGAACAAAATTTGGTTTATATGGCAAAGTTGGTTTCATTTTCTGCGGTCTAGAGTAGCAACAAGATAGTTTTATTCAGACAGCTGACGCTTTACAGTAAATGACCTTACAAACTTTGCCTGGAATAATGACACCCAATTTTGGCAACTTTGGGGCTTTCACCAATAACAGTCCTGCACTAACTCACCTTAATGGAAAATATTATTGGTTTAGTTACTCCTGTGTTTAGCCAGTCAACAAGTCCTCCCAAATAAAGACATATTTATTAGATTATTTTTTACGTTAACCAACAATTTGTTCTTCTAATCACTTGTTTTGGCTACTGGCTCAGTTGAAACAAGAAAAATAAACCGAGGAAGGACTGAAACAGTCTAACATCTGTGGGTTTGGCTTCACAGGAGTTCAGCCCCAGACTGAACCCCCAGACTGTCAGCAGCACTTTTCCTCCTGGTAGGGGTTTAACCCTCATCTCCACATATATATATAAGCCTGGGAGGCAACTGTAGTAAACCATCACTCATAAACGGTTATATTTGCCCACGTGAGAAGGATGTCGTATGATCACCTGGAAGCGGAGAGGAATTCATGAAGGTGAAGCAACAGAGCAGCGGATGTCAAGAACGAGAGGTTGTGTTTTTTTTTTTTTATCCGTACCTCTGGGGTCGGAGCTACAAAGAAAAATAAAAGGAAGAAAGGGTCAGAGTGGAGGTTAGTATGGAGGAAATAAAAGGACGGGAATCTATCACAGAGATTAGCAGTGGCAGGGCTCTGACAGCAGATCTCACAACAGAGAAAGAGGAGGAAGAAGAAGGAGAGGACAGTAATGGTCTCAAGACAAAACGTAAGATTTGCAGGGGTGGTTATATTCTGGGATTGTGCAAGCTACGAAAGCTACATGCTAACAGCACATACGGTGAATAACGTCTTGGGTTACTTGAGGCATTTCCAGTGCATAAAGCAGAGACAAACTGAAGTGTGCAGACAGAAGAACATATAAAACAATAGACACTCCTGAAATATCCTGACAGGAATCGGGCAGATGGATGGAGAGGTGAAATGAAAGAAGGGAACACAGAGATTCTCCTCTTCCGCTCCGTACCGAGCGCTCAACAATCTCTCCATCATCGTCATGTCGTCACTCAATTAAAAGGTTAGGCCATGTTTGTTCTTTCTGTTAGCAAGATGTGGAAAAACATCAACAAGAGACTCACCGCCTGCGGGCAAAGCCACTGCTAATTGTGCCGTGTGTGTGTGTGTGTGTGTGTGTGTGTGTGTGTGTGTGTGAGTTTGCGCATGTGAAAGAGAGGAAGTGATGATTCTCTGGAGACAATACACAGCCTGTTTTTCCACTTTTTACGTCACAAGGAATTCATCTTTATGTCACAATTCCTTGAATATTTTGTTTGTTAATAAAAAAAAGGAACTTGTTAACTACAGCCACAGGCAAACCATCTATATGACCTGACAAGGGGAGACAAATAATAGTACTTTTTACAATTTATGACTAATTGAGGTGTTCAAATAAGCCTACATTTAGTACTGAATATCTCTAAAAGATGTGTGTTTTTGGGAAATAGTGAGCACACAACTGGATTAATGAGACTTGGAGTATCTGGCAGAAGTTGGTTGATAGTGTAAAATGGATATTCTGATATAGTTTGGCCGTTAAAGAAAGTTACCCGTTTACTTTAATTCATCATGACTTTTCTCCACTTTTTGATTCTTTGTTTTTTGTCGAGGCAGGAGAGAAAAAGAAAGTTAAGGTGACACAAGGTGAGCATTTGATGTACAAATGGTCACTTTGTGGGTGTAGTGTTTCTTTCTTTCTTGCCAGGAGTAAGATAAAAAAAAAAGATCAATACCACTCCCATAAAGACTGGAAACAGGGACAAAAAAGTCTGGCTCTGTCTGGAGATTTAAACAATCCACCTACCATCACCTCTAAAGCTTACAACTTAACATTTTGTACAGATTAAACAAGCGAGATATAACGAGGTAAGTAGTGAGCTTTAGCAGTGCTCGTAGCTGTTTTTCTTTGGATGGAGCCAGGTCAGGTTGGCTTGTCTTGGTTTTCAGCGCTTACAAAGACGTGTATCATGTTCTGTCCAAGTCGTTATTACCTGACCCAATATAAAAAGAAAAGAGCACCTTAATTCAACATGGATTTTTCTGTATTTGTGTCAATCTATCAATGTGTCTTTGTCAGTGCTGTTGCTAAAACTCCTTGCAGCACTTTCAGTTCGCTAACACCCCAAAAAGAAAGAATCGGTCTTTTCTAAAAGACACCCAGGAGGCTTACTCCTTCCTTTGTGAAATACCTGGAAATGAAAATGATGAAGATAGCAATATACACTAGCACGCCTATGGTGCATGCATAGACACATAGATAGGGTACCGGTTTGGGGGTTTATAAATATGGTATCCCTAAATATGTTGTTCTTGAAAGGATAATCCATTCAGTCAAAGCAAACTCAGACATCAGAGATCACAGACTTATAATTAGAAGCAGTTTGTGGGTCTTTGTCTGTAAAGACTACCGCCTGTGTGTGTGTGTGTGTGTGTGTGTGTGTGTGTGTGTGTGTGTGTGTGTGTGTGTGTGTGTGTGTGTGTCACAACATCAACATGAATAGGAGGTAAATTTGGAGGCAGAGGATAAATCCCCTCTGTGTCTGTGTCTCTGAATCATAGTCCATTCTGTTTTCGTCCCTCCCTTCCCTTCTACTGTCTGCTGAACTCATCTTGTTGGGTCCAGATAGGCATCTCCTCCACATCTCAGACATGACACAAACACACACACACACACACACACACACACACACACACACACACACACACACACACACACACACACACACACACACACACACACAGAGCCGAGCAAGTGAGCGTTTGCCTTGCTAGGAGAGTGTCTGTGTTGTGTGTGTGTGTGTGTGTGTGCACAACACATAAAGTTATGTGTGATTGAATCTCGGCGAAAGAGATAAGCTCTGAGCTGTGATGATGCTGTTTGTGTGAAAGAGCGACAGTGTGTGTGTTGGGGCGGTTGTGCGTGCCCGAGCGCCTTTTCTTTAACGTATATGTGTGTGTGTGAGCAAAGCAGGAAGCAAACTGCACTGCAACGCGATGGTGGCGATAAGGGCGTGTGTGTGTGTGTGTGTGTGTGTGTGTGTGTGTGTGTGTGTGTCACCAGGGAGGTGGGACGGGGTTCAGTGATAGGACACGCTCGTCCATGCTGGTATTCGTGAGAGGCTCCCGAATACCAGGGCGGGATGGGAGGAGGAGGTGGGAGGAGGAGGTGGGATGGTGAGGTGGGCAGAGTTGTGTCAGGGAAATGCCCAAAGCTCCGGTATTTTATCTCTCCCAGCACAAATGAAGCACACTGGGACAAAAACCGGAGCGTCAACATGTCTCGTTTGCTCTGAGCAGCGAGTCTCTATTCAACCCTGAGAGGGAGATGGGTTCATTTATCACGTGTGTTAATCCACTCCATCTTTGTTCAGACTTGCTCATGTTTCTATCCTATTGGTTCCCTGCAATTAGACTTTTCCAAACTAAACGTCAGGACCATACAGATAGTGTAAATGTGTTAAGACAAGTTAAGGAGACAAGTCACAGGATATAATGGAACTAATTATCACCTCTGAGAGAGACGAGTTGTCAAACTGTAATAGTGGCCTGATATTCCTCATGGCTTTTGAATTCATATCTGACTCATGACTTTCTTCTAACCTGTGCACAAATGTGAAGAAATCATAACCAATATGGGCAGCAATCACACAATGTATGGTTCTTACTTTATTCTGAATAGTTTTGGTAAATCAGACCTGGTTATGCATGACTGGATTTTGTCTATACACTCATTTACTATATCTAAACTTAACATTGTGCCATTTTTGTTTAATCTTTGACAGTTAATATTGTTTGTATATATGTGATAACAGATATCTATGCTGCTGAAACAGAGATTTTTATCTTTAACTAAGACTTTTATGTGGTTAAATTTAAGGGGAATTAAATTGAATGCATTTCTGCAGACTTTTTCTTGAATCATACTCTCCATTGAGTGATGCTTGTAGTTTATGGAAAGGATTAAATGTAAGGCAGGTCAATAAACACTGCCCACTATAGGTGCAATGGCATTCTGGCCTTGAAGTGTTCAAAGTCTAAGCAAAAAAGTCAATATTGATATCGTATTTAACAGTTTTTCCTCTTAAATTAAACATTTTCTGTTTTCACGAGTAAGCACTAGAAGTAATGTGTGTGCTTTCATGCATATGCACATTACTCTCCGTGAGTGTATGCTTTTCATGTGTGTGTGCGTGCTCATATGCTGCAGCAGGTGTCAGCGTTGACGGGGGTGGGGGTGGGGGGATGTCTGAGCAGACTTCCAGAGCTGTGTGTGAAGTGACACTCAGTTATAACACTCCCAATCTAACTGCTGCTGTTACTTGCAGCTGTTCTTCAACAAGATACACACACACACACACACACACACACACACACACACACACACACACACACACACACACACACACACACACACACACACACACACACACACAATATTACACATAATAACCCCTGTGTGTGCTCATGAAAATGGTGCAAACTCACATATAGCTAAGAAAAGAATGCAGAGAGAGAGAGAGAGAGAGTGAGAGTGGGCTGTGTCTCTGACAATCCTGCAGTGTATCGGGATGTTGGCATCAAGATGAACCACGATTTGTTCCATTTTAATGCACCTGCTCAGACCAGAGGCAGGGCGTAGTTTAATGTCATGTGATTTTACATGTGTGTGAGGTGCTCTGGTTCATATCACAATGATCTGATTGTAACATAGAACTGATGGATCCTTTAAGGGTTTGGGAAAAGCAGCCCCTACCCAATCATTAACACACCCACTGTGAAATATTAGGGTGATTAGGCATTTCACTGTTCGATCTGGAGAGCCTTAAAGCTTTGGGTGGTAATTTAAAAAAATATGTTTTTGATCTTTCTGCTCTGACAAAAAAGGAAAACAAAATACCAGTCAGTGTTGCCAACTTGACGACTTTTTTGTTAGATTTAGCTACTTTTGGTGCTGCTAGATAATTTTATTGGAAAAGAGTTTACTCGTGCTAGTTTCTCAAGACTACCAGCCCTTTCAATGATTGAAAAGAGACTTAACAAGTACTTAAATGTATTCTTTGACATAGTGCACAATAGGAAAGTTGCAGAAATATGTCTTTGGCTGTTAGACGCTTTCGTGACGTCATTATTTAAAGGGTGTTTTGATGCCATGAGCTCTACAGGAATATTCCCACAATGGAGACGAGACACTGGTGGTGAAGAGCAACGGCTGAAGATCTGAATGGATATTGTTGTGAACGATGGTCGCAGCATTTTGACACTGGAACGAGCTTTAACATTTCACAGCAACCAGGAGTAAAGAAGAAAGTAGTTCCTCATTGCGCTTTCGCTGAGCTCCATGCACCACCAGCCATGATTACCAAAAGTGTGTCTTCACATACAGAACACCTGATCCTTAAATCAAGAACCCAGAAATACACATCACCTACAGCTACACCCACACCCACACACACACACACACACACACACACACACACACACACACACACACACACACACACACACACACACACACACACACACACACACACACACAAACACACAGGAAGAGAGTGATGAGACGTCCGATAGGACCAAACAAAAGCCGTGCCCCTAAACCAACACACAAACACAATGAGCATTGAGAGAGCTGAACACACACACACACACACACACACACACACACACACACACACACACACACACACACACACACACACACACACACACACACACACACACACACACACACACACACACACACACAATACTATTAGTAGCTCCAGTGTCGAGTCAGCTTATCTGCAAAACTGCATTTGTGTGTGAATCTGTGCATTAGTCATTTAAACCCTAAGCATATCCTTCCTCGCTCCAACTTCTCCTAAAATGGCAGGCTGTGGAGTCTCTGTGTGTGTGTGTGTGTGTGTGTGTGTGTGTGTGTGTGTGTGTGTGTGTGTGTGTGTGTGTGTGTGTGTGTGTGTGTGTGTGTGTGCTTATAAGAGAGTGTAAGTGAGCTGGTTATGTTTTTATTATTTTTCAAACAAGCATGAAAACAAACAATCGAGTACTTGCTAAGAAGTGTGTGTTTGCGATAATAACCAAGACCATTATGAAAGTGTGTGTGTGTGTGTGTGTGTGTGTGTGTGTGTGTGTGTGTGTGTGTGAGAGAGAGACTAGCTGATTTATTATTTTGACAATGAATATGAAAACAAACGTAGTGCTTGTTTAGATAGGCGTATGAATGTGAGCGTGTGCCAATCTGTCGTCCATGTTTTTATATACTTTTCAATGCTGCCTGTTTGCAGGAAAAAATGTAGTTTTTTCACTCGCTCACACAAACACACACACACACACGTTCACACACTGTATCACAATCACAAAACACGAGGGGCTCCTCACATTCAAGCAAAATTATTATTGAGCGTGTGATACCCATCTGCCGGCGTGTGGCACCGCGAGGTGAAAAAGAGAAGCCGAAACAGAGGGATGAACGTGGGCGAAAGGTAAATATTTGGTCTTGTTAGTGCTGGTGTTTACGTTAAGAGTAGCGGAGCTGTTTGTTTGAAGCCTCTCTCTCTCTCTCTCTCTCTCTCCTCCTTCCAGTGTGTAAACTTGGCTACCAGATAAAGACTCAGCCTCCCAGAGATGAAGAGAGAGAGAGAGAGAGAGAGAGAGACTGAGGGAAGGATAACAAAATAAACACCAAACAAAACGGATGAAAGCTCCTATCTCCATGAGAAACATTTACTGTACCGTGGCACAACAAATAATGAAGTGACAAGTGAGCGAACCATAAATAGAGCTGCTGTGGACCGACCCACACGGAAGACAAAGACGGGGGGGAAAGAAATAACAACCCACTGATAAAGAGATCAGCTGATGAAAATATGTAATTCCCGCGGACCTTAAGCAAAAAAACGTCTAAATCGTCCTGTATAAATATGTGTTTTGGCAAAGCGAGAAATGCAGGGAAAGGTGATAAAATAATAAAATATATGAGGGGGATGGATGAGGACAGAAACAGGGGGAGAAAGAGAGGCAAAGAGACGGAGATGTGAAGATAGAGAGCGGGCCAGAAATGTGGAGCGGTTCGGGTCGGGCCAGAGATGGAGAGATAGCTCCAACCAAGCGAGGTCCACAGTGTAAAAGAAAGAGGCTTTTCTGTGGAGCTCAGAGAGGCCGTCAATCCAAACGAGTCCACCATCCAACGGGGTATTTATTCAGCTAATAGAATAAAAAAGAGGGGAGAGGAGAGGAGGAAGGGATGGGTGGAGGGGAGAGTTTGTTTATATGCATGTGGGCCGCATAATATGAAGAAAGTTTAAGCGCTCAAATATATTCTGCATATGTATTATGAGCAATCTGTTGATAAAAAAAAACCATATTTCAAGTATTTACTTTTATTTAAGTAGGCCTGTGCTCGTGGTTGGGTCACGATAAAAGCCAGTAAAAACATTGTTCCTCCTTTTACAAAAGACTGGAAAGAAGAAACATGCAGCTCTATATTTTGCAGTGTGTATTATGCACTGTAAAACCTTTTTTCACCATAAGGCTACTGTACAGTCCAGCATCCATCCATCAGTCATCTCAAACCTCTTATCCTGGTCACCCATTCACGCACATCCACAGCTACGGGGAATTTAGAGCAATCAACCTGAGCAGAATAGCAACTTACTGTAAAAAAAAAAGCAAACATTTATTTGTTGTAATAATACAAAAATGACGGTATTTTAGCAGTTTATCTTCTGTATCGGAGGAATAGAGTTACTTAGTTATGTAAATATACAGTTAATTTGTCAGCGGTAAGCAGTAAATTACTGTGAGAAGAAACACTTGAATGTTTGGATCATGGGAGCAAAAGTTATGACTCCCAGGATGCATTGCTTTCACAGCAATATGCAAGTATAAGCATAATCAACGTGTTATAGGAAATAATTAATTCCGGACTATTGATGAAACCATATTCTGTAGACTTAGTGTCAATATTATTGGTATATATGCACACATTAAAGGATAATTGCGGTTTACTACAACTTGGTTCATACTTTTGAAGCTTTAGCCATCATTGCTATGAGTTATGGGTAATATTGTACACTACATTTATTCCTGATAAATGGGAACACCACAACATCATTACCCTCATTGCACAGGAAAACTGTTTCTTAGCAATTAACTTAGAAGAATGTTAGCATAACAGAGAGAAACAATGTCTAAAAAGTATTATGTTGGAGAATATAAGAGATACAAAAAAATATTCACAAAGAAAAAACATTGTACAAATAATTAAGTGAATTATTTTAACATTGCCTTTGCAAAAGCTGCTCTGACATTGTGCATCAGTGGGTGCGGTGTGACCTTGAAGAACACATGTTGTGCACTGAACTCAAAAAGATAAAGTGGGATGGGAGGAGAGAGAGTGAAGGTTTACAGAGGGGTGTGTGTGTGTGTGTGTGTGTTAGTGTGTATTTCTGATGCTCATCAATGCACTTTCAATGCATGGTTTCATCCTACTATCGTCTTGTGAATTATCAGACTGCATGTTATCTTTAATATATTATATTACCAGTGGGTGTCCCAGTATGAACAAGACTCCCACGGGTGCAACATTTTTAGCATATTTCCTACTTTGACAGAGAAAAAAGAATGAAAGGAAATCAAGAAATGTCTTTGTTTTCACATGTTTTGCAAGATAAAGATGAAAAACAGACAGATAGATCAAGGCAGTTGAATAAAATAAGAAATCATTGTGGGCATTGTGTTTGCAAACCAGGGTGGGTTTAGAAACATTTGAACACGACGTGGTTTTGAATCTCTTTGTAGTCATTTGTGGTAGTTTTGCATCTCTTTGTAGTCATTTTAAACCTCTTTGTAGTTTTTTTGCTTCTCCTTGTTGTTGCTCGTGTAGCTTTGCGTTCATTTTGTAATTTTTTTTTGTAGTTTATTTGCATCTCTATGTGGTTGTTAATACCCACAAAGGAGTCCCGCTCACTCGTAGCTGGCATTGTTCCTGAAACCATTCCCTCTTTTCCCACGCAGCCCCCCCCCAAAAAAAAATCCACAAAATCTCTCAGCAAAGAATTCCCCCGCTTGCTGCTGTCATTTTCAATGCACCACCCAGACACATTCATTTCAGGCATTAGTGTAACACACACTGTCAGTCATGTCTTCAAGCACTTATCCTGAAGCTATCCACATCCTAAATGCTTCACTGGCTGTATAAACAAGCACACGCACTTTAACTTGTCACTTGATTTATTGTATGGTTACTGTATTGTAATAGCGGTGGTGAGTTTTTTTTGTTGTGTACGATGTGATTAATTGTTCAGTTGTTGACATCATCTGCGGTTGTTATGGTGATAAATTCTTGCACCTTAAATGCTGTATTGAGAATTCACAGACCACACAAAAGTCCATGAATTCTCCATATTTGGTCAATAACATATCACCCAAGCTAGCAGCCTTTACTCTTTGATGCTGATGTATTTTGATTGGGAATTAGTTTTCCTCCCCCCTTTCGACAGTGTCGACCGGCTAAACAAGACCCAGCTGTACAAGCCTGTGATTACATCTCATCTCCCCACTGTTTGCCCCAAATCCCACCTCACCCAACCCCCCCACTCAGACTTGTTGCTCCCTTCATCAGCAAACAAGAGCTTGCTTTCTCTAGACGTAAAGGTGTGTGTGTAATAGTGTCGCTTGTGTACGCCAAATACCTTATTCACAGATGAAATAGGTGTGCAGAAGAGAGGGGGTTTCTGTCAAAGCATGGGTGTGTGTTGGAAAGACAGACACACAGTAAAAGAGATTCAAACTGATCACATGTATACACACAGACAGGCGATGATAGTTTCATGGAAAAAAAAGCAAAAGAGTAAAAGGAGAAGCTTTTCCCCTGAGCTAGCGGACGCAGAGTTGGGTGGCTCATATGAAAGGCACTCGCGTGGCGGGGCAGCACGCTGATTCAGCTGCAGGTTATTGTCCCTCAAAGAAGCTTTTTTTTTTTTTTTTTTTTTTTTTTTTTTTTTTTAGTACAGTGAAAATATTATGATACATCTGCACATATTTAGCTCCCGGCCAGACACACACACACACACACACACACACACACACACACACACACACACACACACACACACACACACACACACACACACACACACACACACACACACACACACACACACTCTGAGGCTGCAAAGACACGGAAGTACACACATCAAAAACACACCTCACATGTCATGAGGATTTAAAGAGACGGGGTCGTGCGGTGCTGTCAGACGAGCCAAAAAACGTTGGTGGGCGCTCGAAGCAATAAAAAGCGATATCTGCACGTCATCGGCGGCCCATTGGTCCCCTGAGGGGGGGGCCTTATTGATCATTGTGGCGGCTAATCCGATATGGGCTAACCCGTGGCGATTTCCCTTTCTTCCTGAACTCTCCATCTTTTTTCTTCTCGCAACCAGGCACGTTGAATCATTTTGTTATCTTATCCCGCAACCGAAAAAAAGGAAAACCCCACAAATGTTTCTCCCTAAATGTCCAATACCTCTTTGAGTGTTGCTGTCAGGTTAGCATGGTGGAAATGAGAAACGACCAGGAGTTCTTTGAAGTTCACTGGATGAAAGGTTGGGGTTTCCACGCACACACACACACATACATCCTTGAATTGTTAGACATGTGAGGACATTCTGTTGACTCATATTGTCTCTTTCACCCACTTAGATTTGACATGGCAGCATGCCAGCACTGACCTCAACCCCATTTCTTTTAGCTTATTTTAACCTAAATTTCAGCTGCGATTCCTAAAAATAGCCCCATGACTGGTGTGGTCTCGCCCAAAAAAAAAAAATCAACATAATTGACCACTTTCTGGTTTGTGGGGATGCGTGGACCCCACGGAAGAATGGGTTGTATAAACCACAAACACACAGCCCTTTGGGATCAGTGAAAGCTCCGTGAGCAGGGGGAAAAAGTGAGTGGGGTCTTTGCAACATCCAAGCGGCATCATAATAAAATGACACACTTCATTGCATCTACTGGAACTGTATACGGCACGAGACCTCGGGATAACCCCGAGTGACCCTCGGGGCCTTTTGGACTGAGGCTCCATCAAAACAAAGCCTCACCAGTCGCCTCTCTCCTCTCTCCTCTCTCCTCTCTCTCCATCTCTTGTTATTTGTTCAGTATGTAGTACAAATTTCCCCGTGTTGCAGGCATATAGGGATCAGTGCGGCGAACTGTGCCCAACCTCAGCTCACCTTATGGAGCTCGTTACGATGCCACAGAGTTCAGACCTGACAGATCCAATAACCCCCTCCGCTGTCGTTCAGGGGAGAAATTGCTCCGAGCGATCTGCGCTGAAAAAAAGGGAAGAAAAAAAAAACGCCCAGCGCCTCACCCCGCGTTTAAAGTTATGATCCTTATCGTAATTAATTCAATAAAGCGGTAATGTGCTGCAAACCCGGCACCCCCCCCCCCACCTCTTCGCCTTGTCCAGTGTGCGGGGGGATATAGGCTTTCAGGTCCGGACTCTCTCACTGACTTCAGTGTCGAAGGTAATAGGGAGCAGACAGGAGTTAGACAGTGATACGTCTGCACCGGTGCGAGTAAAGAGGCCTAATCGAATTTGTTTTAGACTTTAAAAAGATACTTTCAGGGGTTTGTGTTAATAACCTAATAATAATAAGAGATGGAAAGCCGATCCAAGGTCAACAGTGGAAAGGAGGCCATTTTTAATTTGGAAAACTGGTGCGGGCTCCAGATAATTGGCTACCATCCTGCACACGCTGGCTCGCAGGGTTGCAACAACATCACAGGGCTGATGGGACACGAAGTCAATTAAACTGCAATAACTGATGACCCAAAAACCAACATTAGAAATACACAAACAAATGTAGAATTAGTAATGAAGCCTAAATGAAACATGTGAAATCGTAGAAAGGAATTAAAAACTGGAAAAGAGTATTGCGGCTTTAGCTTTATAAAATAACAAGTGTATTGGAAACAAAATATTAGAGGGACTAAACAAATCAGAACAGTTTTATACAAAAAATGTGGGTTTATATGTGTCAAAACTTTAATCTGAACTGCTGTAAAGGCCGACCGTCTCCTTCACTTCCCGTGCCAAGAAGCTTTACCTGGAATAATATCAATATTATCAGTGAAAACAGAGAGCATGTCATCACAACATTTTAGAGTAATTGGGAACGTGACCTGGCTTTAGATGAAAAATAATAGCCGGTCCTGTGTATTGTTTTACTCAAGCCTTAATTATTTCAACAGACTTCTGGAGATCGAAGCAGAGATTAGACGAGGGTTGTTACACGCTGCGAGTCAGCATGTGTGTGAGTGTGTATTGGTTGAGATGATTAAGTGCTCATATCTTTAGAAGCAGTTACGCATTAAATGTTTTGGAGCAAAGGATTTAGCTGTTAGCTGCCGCGGTGGCCAACGTGTCGGCTTCTTTATGACCAAATAGTTCAGGAACCATGAAGGCAAATTAGGTTGATGACAGATTAAAACATTATGGTGGCGGAAGTGGAAAAAGCAACTCAGCCATCCTGTTTTTATTAGCATGACGCATCGCATTGTTTAAATAGATGCAATGAACAACGTAATGCACAGAGGACATGCAGAGAGGGGGAAGGAGACTGAAAATTCAAGAAAGCTCGTCTCCAAAGAAGTGACAACCTACTGACTGATTTATGGTTATTTATTTCTGCTTCAGTGCATATGAAACTACTAGTTAATTAAAAGGTGCCTTGTGGAGTTTTTACACCACTAGTAGCGCTAAGGAGTGAGTCCTGAGCTTAAAGAAAAAAGTTCCTGCCATTGATTTATTCTGCGGATCAACAGTTGGTGGTGGCAATGTCACAACGAGATTAGTTATTTCAGGAAGCTCCCCAAAAATATTTTCAATGACGATTTATCTGTCGATTATTTTCTCGGTCAAAGAATAACTTGTTGTTTGGTCTATAAAATGTCCACAAGTGTTTCCTCAAAGCCCAAGATGATGCTCAAATGTCTTGGCTTGTCCACAACTCAAAGAAATTCAGTTTACTGGCAAAGCGGAGTACAGAAACTGGAAAAAAATTCAAATGTATGAAGCTGAAATCAGATAATTAAAAAAAAAAACACTGAGGTGTTGCTTAGTTTAATAGTAAACAACTAACCTATCGATCTTTGAAGCTGAAGAATATCACAGAACATCAGTTTCGTCATTTAACTCGGAGGCCTTTCGAAGAAGAAGACTTCTAGCAGGTAAACATGGATGTAAATAATGCACAGTATAAAATACTTTAGTTAGGTTTGCATTCAACATGTTTGTTTGTTTGTTTACAAGAGAACTCCTCAAGGCAGCTTCAAGTTTTGTATCACTGCTCTTCAGCATTGCAAATCTGCCCCGATAGTTCTTGGATCTTCTGCCCTCATACGACCAGTTACTGTTTTGGCACCAGGAACTATGGCCCAGGAGCTAAATTTAGATCTTCTTCCTCTGGTCAAAACACTGGTAATGTTTGTTTATACCGATCAGCTTCAAGGTGTGAGTAACAGTGACAATATGGGGAACGGCATTTCTCATAAAAGATAGTTCATACTTTACTTGTGACAAATAAAAGTGGAAGAAAGAAAAGAGGAGAAAAAGACGGTGTAGCTGGACCACCTTATAAAACAGGAAAACTGGAACACTTAGCGGTGCTAAGCACAGGGATCCAACGCCTCGAGGCAGTGAGCGCTCATCTCCTGTTACATTTTCTGGGGAAGAAATGGTGGAAGTAGATGTTTCTGGCACGGAGAAAACACTTGGAGCAGACACGTTTACCTTAAAATATTAACATTATGAAATCCTCCCTTGTTCGCTACGTTTATATTCATTTCCCCCGGTAATCCACTCTGGCGCTTAAAGAAGATCTCTGTGAGGGGATTGCAGATTGAGGTCAATGCGAATTGCGGATAGCTAAATCGATCAAATATAGGTCACAGGTTGAACGATTTGGGGAGAAACGTGGTATGAAGGGGGGTTGACGTCTCCTTAGTCAGCTCAGGATATTTGACCAACGTTTGCACCCACCCATTCCGCACTCCCCCTCCTCCTTTTCCCCTCCCTCAGTCCCCCCTCAGATTGATTAAATTGGATCAAGATGACACCAATAATTGGCTCAAGCTGGGGGCCGGTGTGCAGACCCAACGATCCATATCTAACTCCTTTTGTTGCGATGGTGTCCCTTTTCCCGCGCCGCGCTCCATTTGGAACGGTTTACCTTGGCTCCGTCGCAAGCGCTTTAGCCCCCAATCCCCCTGCCGAACACAGCGGCCCGCTGACATCATGAGAGCGACGGAAAGGTTACATTTTTCGCAGATGTCTGGGAAGTCATCGTCGCTCTGGCTTTTTTTTTTTCCACCCGATTCATCCCTTTTGTTCAATATCCCCACGGGGATCCACACAGAGAGAGGGATAAAGAGAGGATGAGGTGTTTTAGTGTGAAATGTTTCCGTTTGATATCAATATCCATGACTGGAGGGGGGGAGATTGAGAACTCCAGGAGATGATTTATTTTCAGTGTTAAGAAACAGTGATAAGAATCTGTGTCCGATCGATGTATCGATACAAAAGGAAATTGGACGCCGTACAGAGAGTATTACTTTGGCAAAAGTTAAAAGAACACAAATACATTTTATCTGCATGCTTTCTAAATCCAGAATATTCATTTCTGGTGCAGAAAAGAGAGGCCGGATCAGAGAAAGTTGCAGCTAATCAGCACTCGGCTTCATTCCTTCCGCCGGGCTGATTTATTTTCTGTGGAGATGGCAAAGCTAAATGTTTGAAGCTCTAATGAATTTAAAGTAAATTGTTACAGAGTGCAGCAACATGAGCATAGAAACGCTTAATCAGAAACAATATACACCTCACGGCTCCGGCTAGCGACCTGCCGTTGCCCGCTAAATAGGTCTGACATGTTTGTTATGCTTAGAAATTCCTGACTACTGGAATCTACTTTCACCCTTCAGGTTGCTGATTTTTCCTGGCCACTGCGTTGCCTTGACCCGGCTCTTTTTTTTTTTTACATCCCGAAAAAGACGTATAAACATCTCAGGAACTTTGTGAAATTGTTTGATGTTCGTAGCCAACTATCTAATACCCAGAGCTTTAGTAGAAAATGAGGCGTTACATGGCATGTAGGGCACTGGGATCAGTTAAACCAGGTTAATGGTTCAGGTTATCGGTGCACGATCAGGGGGCCAGTCCACCCTCGGCTGATGCATTCAATTAGGCCCTTTATCTAATGCTCTAACCCACCCCTATAGGCCAGGGTGATCCTGCTGCGCCGGAGCTGTGGACAAAAACCTGACCTGTCACATCTGATTGAAGCAAAGCCTGGCGGATCCCATCGCTTTGTCACCAAGGTTACTAATCAGATTTCCATCCAGTACAGCCGCATGCAGGATTTCCTGATCAAACGCTGCGACTTGGCCCCAGAGGCCGGCCTGGGCCCATTATCTAACATGTTTTCTATGTGCCGGGGTCAAGCAGAGGGGAAGGTTCGGGCAGAAACACTATACCTGTCCTTTGGAGCAGGCTGGAGGTAGAGCCACCGACAGGTTAACAGGGAAAAGGAATTGATCTCGAGAGGGTCAAAGTCAGGACTCGGCTCACATCGGGGGACAAATCCAAATAACACTGGAAAATATTAAGAGCTCTATCAATCTGTGGGGTTTCTGAAACACTAGGAGGTTGTTATTAACTGCTTCAGATGCTCCTTGAGTTGGTTTAACTTTGTGTATTTAATTCTCTCACCAATTATGTGTGTGTGTCTTGGTGATATACACCCCAATAAGTAACAAGATATCATTTATGGGAATTTCTTTGTCTTTTTTTGTAAATATCCCTCACTAAAAGTTAATTTTAGAGTTTGTAGCCAGAGTTTAAACCAATCAAAGAAGGCTGCAGTAATGCTTTGAGTCACTGTGGAGCCAATCACGTGGACCCGTTTATTGACACAGAGCTGACCTTTGAACCTGGCCTGTGCCTGCCAAGAGGTACGGTATTAGTCATGGTAACTTGTGTGTGTGTGTGTGTGTGTGTGTGTGTAAGGTACGTTTTTGAGTGTGTATGTGTGTGAGGGAGATATTTGGCTGAGCTGAGCCTCCTTCAACACCAGCCAAATACCTGTCTAATTCTCCAGATCATGGGAATCAGTGGAGGTGTAAACACACAGAAATGAGATGATCAGAAGACAAACTATGAAAAACAAGATGTGACAGGGAGAGGGCTGGTTATCTGTAACAGGGATAGTTGTTAGCTGTCCAAGAGCATTGGAGAAGATGAGCACCACTCTCAGTACGCTACATATGAAGCTATCACCAGCAGCCGGTTTGCTTAGCTTAGCATAAAGACTGGATATGGGAGGAAAAGCTAGCCTGGTTCTATCCAAAGGGAACAAAATCTGACGACCTATAAAGTTCACAAACTGAAGGATAACTGCACTCTCAAACTCTGTACAAACCATCCCTCCCAGCAGGTTTAAACAATGAGGAGTGAGGGAGCATTGACTGTATGAACCGGGATATCGTGCAGTGTTTTACATAAATGCACTCTTTGAAAGTGCTCATGTTTGTGGTGAACATTTTGTGGCCGTATCTGTTTGCAAAATGATGAAAGTGAGCATCGTTGACACACTATGCTCACACAC
Source organism: Anoplopoma fimbria (assembly GCF_027596085.1). Classification (NCBI taxonomy): domain Eukaryota; kingdom Metazoa; phylum Chordata; class Actinopteri; order Perciformes; family Anoplopomatidae; genus Anoplopoma; species Anoplopoma fimbria. The sequence goes on along the minus strand of NC_072449.1, from coordinate 4,835,394 downwards.
GACAACTACACACAACGCTGACACACGACACTCACACACTGCCACTCCACTGAGGCTAGTGGAGTGGAAACAGCCACCGCGAGGATGCTTTTCTGCTTGCGGATACTGTTCTGTGCGCTCGTATCACGTGAATGCCGTTGCTTTTTGATGCATGCAGGTTTAGAAACTAGCGCTGTGGCTTCTGACAGTGTTATTGAACCACTCTCCATGACTTAGTTCACTTTTTTTGAACTGTAAACTTAGTTCAAATACAATAATCGTGATTCATGAACGTGAACTAGTTCATTTTAATCTGTGTGAACCCAACTTGAAAACTTGAGATAGCTCATGAGAGAGTGGCACCAATCTTCTCATCTAACTGCCGTCAAGAAAGCAATTAACTATATCCCAAAATGATGAACTATTTCCTTAAATGTGTGTGTTTGTATCAGAATACAGGATATTTCAGTGTATGTGAGTTAGAAAGTGAACATAGCTGGATTATCAGAGGCGAGGAGGTAAAAGGTAGAGGTGAGGTACGGCTTCATTTCTGCCAGATGTTGCAGTACTAGGTGTAAACTGCTGGATGGCAGTGAGCCTGAGAAAAGCCGCCAAATTTTACCAACGACAGATGTGCCGGTGCCTAAAACACTTCCGTTGTTTTGAAAGCTCGCTCCACATGGACTCACAAGTTTGTGTAGCGGCCCGATGCTCGCTGGGCTGCCCGGGTGTCGAAGGCGATGACATTACTAGCATCCGCCAAAGAGCAGGAAAGAGGAAGATATCGAAATGGCGTTAAAATGACCAAGGTACCTCAGAGACGTTGGAGAGCTGTGTGATCGTGGAAAAAAGGGTGAGAGACGGGGACAAAGTGTTGAGGCAGGATGGGAGACAGAGACGGAGAGACGGAGAGTGTTGAGTGGTGAGGCTTAGGCTGATTCTATTTCACTTAATGTAACCATGGCGGGCTGGGAGCCCCAGTGCTGCGCGCTCTGGGCTCTTTAATGTAAATAGCCTTCGCTGCCCCAACTCTCAGGCACATGTGAACGCGCCATAGCCGTGTTATATGACTCTGTCTAACCAAACAGCACTCACAGACACAGAAATTCCTGCTCAGGCTCTTTTCCCATCACTTGAGTGAGACAGAAAGGGGGGGGGAGACGGACAGAGAGACAGAATGAAAGAGAGAGAGAGAGAGAGATCAGGGGCGGTGAGAGAGGAAACATTTCTTTGGCATGATGCGAAATACTCTCATTACCAGAGAGACATACTTCTCTACGACAGAAAAAAAAAGAAGCAATTTATGGATGGAGAAAAGGAAGCGGAGATCTCCTGGAGTGAAAAGTTCATGATCTCTTCAGAAAATGTCCTCTGCTCGGAGTTCAGTGGTCTCCCGGGGACCTGAAGTGCCGTGACCTGATTGGCTGTCAGCCTGAGATTGAGGCGCCTGATTGGCTGTGGCGCATTCCACATTCTAACCCAATTTACATTCCTTATTGATGTCGCCCTATCAAATTATACACGGCTGCTGGAGATAGTTGAAAATGTGCTAAATTTGTTCAATCACTTCGCTACAAAATTGGCACCAAAAAAAAAAGTACCTTGGTGAAACATATTTTTGGCATCACCTGCTCAATATAAGTCATTTTCATATCCTTTTCTCATTCCCTTTCCTGACCTTATTATGTCACACTTAACATCCCATTATATCCGCAACAGTGAAAAGTTCAGGTTGGCGGTTCAGGTCTACTTCAACATGCTCTGGTTCAGCTCTTACTACCGTCAGTCATCGGCCTCGTCAAATGTGTCAAACCGCCACGCTGGCCTCTGGAACCCCTCGCCCCGTTGCCCCGTTGGTTAAAACAATACACCACATCCTTCAATTGTGCCCGCCTTGGCGACCATCTGCCCTTCTGCGTCGCCCCTCCAGAGCTCCAGCTATGTGGGCATGATGTGTGGGTGCCCATCCTGTCCCTTGGCGCGATGCATGTTCACGCGTGGCTGTGCCGGCGGCGAAGGGAAGCGGACGTTCCAACACATGCGTGCATAAGCGGGAATCCATTAAGCCCCATGTAAAACAAACCCAACATGTGCTGCTTCCTTTTCCTATAACGGAGAGCTTTTATCCACACTGACCCAGAGGCTAGCAGCTAGAGGGCCCGGGCCTGAGCTCACAGCTGAAAGACGAGGGCAGACCCCGAGGTCACGTCATGTAGGTGAGGGGTCAAACATGATGCCAGAGCAAATTATACATGTTGTTGTACATTAATTGATGTGGCAGACAGATGTGCGGCGATGCGTTAGCCCTTACATTTAACGGTCAAGCAGCACATCTGCTAATGGTGGTGGGTTATGAGGGCAAGAAGTGCATCTCTATTGTAAGAACTGTAATAATATTAGAGTTGTTTCATTTATATCATCAATTCTGAATAAAAAAGGAAAAGAAAAGTTGAATCATTCAGTTTTATATCACATCAAAAATGCATAATTGTCATCACATCTTTAAAAAAAAGGATTCTAAGTTAAACCATTCAGTCTTTCGACAAGTTATTATTTTATTTTATTGTTTTAGATTATAGTTGATAACTGATATTATCATTTATGGAGTTAATATTAATACAAAATGATTTTATTTCAATTTTTTTTTTTAGATTATATGAATTAGCTGATACTGAAATTTATGGAGTTAGTATTCATAGAAAAAATATTTTTATTTTATTGCTTTTAGATTATAATAATTAATTTATGATGCCATAAATGGAGTTAGTAATGATGCAAAATTGTTTTAGAAAAGCATACTTGATCTTTCTATAAGTGTACTCACTTAATGCTCATTACTAGCAAAATGTTGTCCTCCGACCTTTTTTAAAAACATGAATAAATGTATTAAAATCAGAACAATGCAAGATGAACCAATGATTTATGCCCCCACCCTTATTGGTAATATTAACTGAAGTCAGTTGAAGTCAACTTTATCCTGGTGTGATTATGCTCACTGCTTAATCCTCAAGCATTTTCTCCTGAAGCAGAGAGATAACAAGAGCATTATTATTTTTGCTATGCTAATGCACGCCGCTGTGATCACACTAACTCTGGGTGAAGACGTTTTCTTGTTGGCGTCCTCTCCGGCAGCGGCAGCCAGGTTAGCGAGGCGCCACAAATCCTGTCCTCTCTTGTTTATCAAAACTCAAGCGTCAGTAGTAAGCCTGCTGCTCGCGTAAAAAAATCCCAACAGAACCAAACCCTGAGACTTGTGCAGAGGACCTGGCAGAGCACCAGCAGGAACCGTTGGGGAAGACAAGGATGGATGGAGGCCAAGCCGAGAGGTAAATTAACAAATGAGCTCATGTGCTGAGGAAGACGATGAGAATGAACGGAGCAACATGTTGAAGGAAGAGAGTGTGAATGAGGGAAGCGATGTCTTCCATGGGTCCGGGGGTTAATGTCAAGGGGTTGAGCGAGCACATACACATTTTTTTTTTTAACTGGCTAACGCTGAACACTTGGCTTGTCATAACTTTCATGTGAACAATGGGGCATTCGGGGCTTCGGGTTGCAATCGGAGATAACAGAAACCTTTCATATTACATCATGACAAGAGGATGAAGAGGTTCAGTCAAACACCCTCCTTCGGGCTATGGGGAACGGAAACAAGCGCAACCCAATAGAAACAAAATTATCTCTACCGCACACTTCCACCAGCAGATTTTGGAGAAAATGGGAAAAACACTGTTTTACCCAACCCACTTATGCTAACAGCCACATCACAACAAAGAAGCCATGCACACAACTCCACTGAATATTATTCACAACACTCGCTAACTGGAGACTGCGCCTCGGCGGTTCGCTGGGCCGTGCACACATTTCCAAAACAGATATGGATCTCATCTATTCCACATTTTGGACTCGGACATTTTCGAAAGTCCCCCCAAATTTTTGTCAGTTTGTGTAAAAAGAATCTCCACTTAATCTCATATGGATTGCATGTTACAGGATTAACCACATTAACAAGGCATTTAAAGTATTGCTCTTTCTACAACACACACACACACACACACACACACACACACACACACACACACACACACACACACACACACACACACACACACACACACACACACATACACACAGTGTGGTACTAGTGCTGTCTCAATGGTAATTTGAGACCGGAGGGGACTTTTCAGAGGAAAGCAGCTCAAAGCTAAGTGGGAGCAGCTGATGTTGCATCATACTTCAAACATTCTTCAAATTAACAATATGTCAAAGGCTATGGAGCGCTCTTCGGCACACACACACACACACACACACACACACACACACACACACACACACACACACACACACACACACACACACACACACACACACACATACATACACACACACACATGGAGACACAGATCTGCTTTATGATAAGGAATAACCCCAGCACCTCTACAGATAAGTCCACTCTGTGTGTGTTAGGCTGATATGAAAAGTGGCTCTTAAAAACGTCATGCTCTCACACAAGCTTTCAAAATGCATCATGGGACACAAGAGCAACGGGTACCAAAGAAAAAAAAAAAAAAGAAAGCGTTTTTGTAATATCATTCCTAATCCACCAACTCTATTATCATAAGGTTATGATCTGAGGCAGCAGGGGGGAGATTCTCACTAGCGACGGACGTTGCAGATGTTTCTGAAACAGTCCGAGGCCAGCTGTTGGAATGTTTTCCCACCACATGAAGAGCCAAGCGCAGCCAAACTATTGGCAGCCCCAAGTGGGTCACGTGACCCGGGTCATGTGACCGAGGAGAACCTGACCGGTGGTGGTATTGGCAGCTGACCGTTTCGCCGCCGCGGTCATCTCAACCGGGCCGACCCACGCGGGCCCGGGCCACTGATCTGAGGCCAGGGAGGGGGGGGAGAGGAGGCGACTGTCAGCCACTTCAAACGCCCGGAGCCTCCCACTCACAAGGGGATGCGCTTTCTGCAGGGCCGGAGATACTGTATGGCGGACAGACTGAGGTCACTCACACAGATTGACACACACACACACACACACACACACACACACACACACACACACACACACCAACGTGCAGACTTCAGCGCACTAACATTGAGCGATTTATTTAACCACTTTCATTCTAACTTTACAACTATTTCTCCACGCTTCCATCACTTCCTATCAGGTGCAGTCATAACAAATGTTTACCTGTGGCAGAGCGAACAGGTGCTAACTGGGTAATCATCAAAGCATCAAGGTCAACTGCAGCTGATTTGTTGGAAACCAGCTCGGCTCTAAGTGATTGGTGCTGACAGACACGTCTAAACAACTCTAATGTTGGCTGCTAATTAAGATTAAAGCCTTCTACAGGGCACTGACAAGCAATATAATATGAGGTCGCAGTGTGTCCGACAGAGAAAGAATACGCGGGTGATGTAAGACGTGTAATACAGAGCATTAAGGGGAACAAGTGTGAAATATCTCGGGACATTACACTTTAACATCTAAACTTGGCTGCGGTAAATCATCAACATTGAGTATTTTCATCTAGAAACATACTCCTTCCTACACTTTGTCCAGTCCAAACCTCCTAATCATGATTATTATGTCTGATTTATTTTAAAAAAAAGGTACGACAGCAATATTTATTCACTTGAAAATCATGAATTCTGCTCTAAGCTCTCGGCTTTGTGCGTTTTTCTTTGCAAATCTTTTGTAAATGACCAGCTAGTTTTACTTCTTCAGTACACTGAAAATGAAATCACATCCTGAAAGACATTTGCACTGAAGCATTTACTTTGCTTTGAGGGGTCATAAGCCGAAAAAAGTTTAGGGAGCACCGGTCACCAAAACCTCCACAACACCTACATTTTTAAGCGATCTCTGACTGTCTTTAGAAGAATAACACACTGATTAAATCACATATCTCTGACCCACACAAGTTTGGAAAGTCATAAAGTAAACAATATTTTGGAAACCAGTATGGAGTATTTGAGGACCAGGTGATGATGGTTCAGATGTCACCCATAAGGCTCTGACCTTACGCCCTCTAGTGGTCAGTCCTCTGTACAAGACAGTCACTCCAGCTTAGTGTCACAAAAATCAGATCAGGTTATAAAACATTGGAGTTATGTGAATGACAGTGTGTGGCCTATGTGTGTGTGTGTGTGTGTGTGTGTGTGTGTGTGTGTGTGTGTGTGTGTGTGTGTGTGTGTGTGTGTGTGTGTGTGTGTGTGAGTTTGTGTCGTCGGTGTACAGCTTCACCATCAGGGAGTCAGTTCAGTCAGTCAGTTGTTTCACGAAGAAGCCAGCGTTATTGAACTAAATACATAAATACAAAAGTACAAATACTGATGATGGGTCAAGACCAAATTTACAATCAGGAAAGCAGGGATTTGAGATTTTGTTTTTGCTTAAATAATCTCTAAATTAATAATTGTTTTCAGTGATTTTTTTTATTCTACAAATTAAATAATGAATAAGTAAATAATAAGATAAAGTTAGAGGGCTTACCTGAATATTTCTTAACTCTAAATCTGTCTAAATGTAATGTTGTTCTATTCTTATCTTTAAGCTTAATTCTGCTTAATTCTGCTGTCAAATTTGCATAAGGTAGCAAAACTTTCTAGCATGTGTTAATTGAGTGATGGGTCTGTCTCTGTGAATAGCTGTGCTGCAACAAATGCACACACACACACACACACACATCCACACACACACACACACACACACACACCAGTTGTTCTCCTCCCCGGACGTCAACAATAACAAAAACAGCTGTTAGCATCTCGCGTGTAACTCCATTTCCTCCCCTGACAGCGTCAGTGCTGCAGACCCCTCCCCTCTCGTGCGCCACTCTGCCGTGACAGACATGACAGTTATTAATCACCTTGTCTTCCGCCTATTACCGACCGGACCCGGGATGCAAAAGGGCTGCTGGTTGGGAGCCGGGGGTCTGCGGCTAAAATTAGAGGCCGGCTCAATCAACAGCCTGATTTAGTGGTAGCATGTGTGTTGTGTGTGTGTGTGTGTGTGTGTGTGGCTGAGTGCTGGGGCAGAGCAGGCTGATCCCACTGGATTTCCTGTTCCTAGGGGACACCGATTCTGCCTACCGTCACTGAGGAAACCCGTTCTCCTTCTCCCTCTGTGGCTTTTTGTTTGTCACTTTTCTGTTATTGCTAAATATCAAATGATAAAAACAACAACACCCACCCTCTGTCCTCTCACACCCATTCCCCCAAAATCCTCAACAAACCCCCCCTCATATGCATAAAACACCCAATCCACCACCCAGTCAAGCAGAGGCGACCTTTGACCCTTTAAAAAGCTGGGTATTAGCTACCTTATCAGTGCCACGCTCCCCTGTCACCCCATCTCTTCCCCACCTAAATCTTGAATTATAAAAATAACAAAGTGAGAGTGAAGGGGGGGCAGATATGGGTGGGGGTGGGGGGTGCAGGAGTGTGTGCTGCTTCTCGCATTGCATGTAAACCCCGTAAACCCTGCCGGCCCGGGGGTTTAGTTGGAAACAAATGCAGCGCTGAGGTCTGATGGAGGTGCGTGGTGTGGGTCGGGGCTGGTTTTCCTTTCAGCTGGCGGGGGGGTCACAGGGCACAGAGGTGAAGCTGAAGTCAGGTTAGTTTGTGCGTATGCATGTTTTTCTTATGTGTGTGTGTAACAACGCATTGGTGTGTGACGCCTTCTCAACTTTTTCTCCTTAACATTGTTTTCCTGCAATTACTGAGACGTAGGAATGAGGCAACATTATTTCAACAAAGTCCGACTATTTGGAGGTAGAACCAAACATTTGTTAAAGTAATCTCTCATTGCATAAATATGTGTGTGTTCTTGTATTTCGAATAAATTTAGCCAAACTGCAAATTCATTTCAAACCTGTCTGATCGACCAACTTGCACTGCCTGACTTCTATTAAGGGCATTTCAGTATCCCAGATATCAGAGGAGGAGGGAGTACTTAAATTTGTTAAGTTAAGCTAAAGTAGTGATTGTGTGCAAATGCACTTAAGTAAAATTTAAAAAGTAGGTCAGTTAAGAGTATACGTTACTGCATTACATTTAAAATAGATGATTTATGATATTACTGTAAAATTAATGGACATCTGTAGGCTACAAAATTGATTGCATTAAATGTCACCTTATACACAAGTGGAAAAGTAGCAAGACCACTAATATCCAAAACAACAGACAGGCACTATGTCTGTTCACACAATTGATTATGAATTATACGAAAATACAAATACTCAGTGAAGCCTCATAAGAATTAAACAAGAGATACAAATCTCTGATAAACAAACTCAAATGACCGACAATACATAAAATGAGTTAAGGACACAAACAGTTACCAAAGCAGAAAACGTGGACATAAACAATATGAAACTCCATAGCAGCTGCAGCCACCAACAGACACATTACAGCAGTTTTTTTGCGCGCACACACACATTACTTCATTGCTAGGCAGCCGTTGTTGCCGCAAGAAAGTGGTTCATGCATCATTAGTGTGTTTTTGTACTCAACTGTCTCAACGGCACCGCCTTGATTCTCAAAGCATAATATAACGAGGTACAATTATGCTAATTGTAGCCACACCAGTTAACCCCGGCCCCTTGAACTCGGCGGCGCGTGAACTCAAACATTTTTAAGTTATCATTTTCAGATTGTCGTGAAGCCCCGCCCCCCTGAGGCCGCAGACGCACCTGCAGCTTCTTCTCTGCTGCAGCTGCAGATTCTTTTATATTGCATGTAACTTTTGTTTTGACTTTACAATGGATGCGACTTGATAAATAGTATTCAAGTAAAAGTAGAATTACAGATTTTGTTTTTATTCTCAAAAAAAGTACACAGAGTAAATGTAATTTATCAGATATTGACTTGATGAATACAAAAATAAACCAACAAAATTAAGGACAACTGTGAATGAATAGATGATGCTTCTGTAATATCTTATGAAGAAAAGTAGCTTATGACCGAGTGATGAACTACTTGCTGTGTATCTATAAATCTGTTTGTTTCACTTTTATCGTTGAAAATTATGCAATAAATAAATTCAGTCAAACTCAATGTGTGCATGGTGGTCTAGTGGTTAAGAAGCATACCTGCTGTGATCACAACTCCAGTGGTTTGATTCCAGCTTGTGTTCTAAGTTTCATGTCATACCCCCCATATTTCTACTTTTCTCACTATTTCCCACCTGTATATTTATTGTTACCTATCCAATAAAGGCAACATGCCGACATTTTTTAAAATAAAATAACAAAACTACACAGCAGCTGATCAAAACTACAAAAATAAGACTCACATACTTAATCCACATCATATTTAATTCAGCATTTAACAATGAGTAAAAGTACATGTGAACGTTTGTTGTTGAGCTAATTGGAAATAGTCTAAATTTCACTTGCTTCATCAAATCTCTAAGTGTGTGTGTGTGTGTGTGTGTGTGTCTGTGTGTGTGTGTGTGTGTGTGTGTGTGTGTGTGTGTGTCTGTCTGTGTGTGCGTGAGTGTGTGCTGAGGTCTTTTCTGGGAGGCATGGAATCAGTGAATATAAACAGATGGCTGGGGGCCAGTGAAGGTCACGAGGTGCAGGTGAACCACGCTGCCACCAGAGTTCATACCTTTTCCCTGACTTTGACCTTCCTCACAGCCCCCTCTGACACACACACACACACACACACACACACACACACACACACACACACACACACACACACACACACACACACACACACACACACACACACACAAACACATGGAAAAGCACAGATAAGCCATCTCGCTCTGGCTTCTTTTATTCTGTATGTCAAACGCTCATACTCCGTCATAAAATCTTACTTTTTTACAATCTTTTTTTAAAACCAGAGTAACAGTTTGTCAACTGGTCAAAATGATCCCACTTGAGGTGTCCTACTGGCATAGTGGTTACAGTAAGACACATACCACATGACCACAACGTCCCCGGTTTGGTTCCAGCTCGGGAACTTCATTGCATGTTGTTCCCTTCCCTTATTTCCTGTCTGTGTCTCTACTGTCACTTTCAAATATGTGGGAAAAATAGAATATCCATTTTATTCTAGTGCATTTTTAGTTACAGTAACTTAACCCAGAAACTCACTAGTATTTGCTTCATTTCAGAAACGAGTACTTATTGTTTTTCATATGTTGTTGAAAAGAAGTTCAGTAGCTTAAAATAAAAATAGTTTTGCTTTTGCTTTTACGTAAATTATGATTTAAAGGCTGAATGAGCTCCGGTTGATGAGATGTTTTAGTCCTAAAAAGACAGAATATAAGAGTCAAATGAATGTGTGTGTGTGTTACTTATAGGGTGACATGTTTTTAACTTGCTTTACATAAAGAAATCGGTCAATTGAGTTAATAATAAATGAAATAAATACGTTTATAATGTCCTCCCTCTTTCCCACACACCATACGCACATTTTCTCCCTTCTTTATTAAATTATTAAAGGAAGGTCGTGGAGGCTGTTGGAGGTAATGTCACTGTGCCCTCTGCCCCTTTCCCTCCCTCCCTTTCTCCCGTCCTCCCCTCTTTCTCCCTCTCACTTCTTCCTATCACTGCGTCTCCTCTGGCCTTCTATGTGCCCTCTCTCCCATCCTCCCTCCTCTTCAAAGACCGGGAGGAGGAGGAGGAGGAGGAGAGTAAGACTGGCCTTGAGTGCCCACTCCCAAGCCAAAACATCTTCTACACACACACACACACACACACACACACACACACACACACACACACACACACACACACACACACACACACACACACACACACACACACACACACACACACACACACACACACACACACACTTCAACAATCTTGAAATTCTTCGATGAGCTGCATCAGACTCCATTAAAGTCACTTAGTCAGCAGTTGGCCTATAGTTCATCTTATTCTGGTTTATTTAATTAATACAAAACAAAGAGTCAGTTTATGATGGAAGAATTATTGCGTCAAAAATAATGGACTGAGCCCATGCAAAGAAATAATTCAGTATAGGGGGAGAGGGGACTCCAAAGCAATAAAGCCAAGAATCAGAACAATGAACAGCAAGAATATTGAATGAACTACAGACTGCACTCTGTTTACAAACCGCTTAACAAAGATGCACATATTATCCCATCACTTCATAAATCCCATATATCAGAAATGGAAACAATAACTCAGTTTAAAATGAAGTTATTTGTTCCATCAAGCCCGTCAGAGTCCCTCATGTTTGACGCTCCAGTTGTTTGAGGATAGACATCCTCTTCACAATTTCTCTCTCGCTCTACACACACACACACACACACACACACACACACACACACACACACACACACACACACACACACACACACACACACACACACACACACACACACACCTTTCTTTCCGTTTCACCCTGCTCTGAACCCGTCCTCCGTCCACCGTGCAGAAAGCTTAATAAACATGTGCCCCACTACCACCACCAGCACCAGCACCACTGCAGCTCACCCGCCCGCCAGCCACCCTTTACACCCCCTGCATCCCCTTTCCATGATCTCTCCCCCCCCACCCACCCCCTCCCAAATCCCCCCCCACCCACATCCAGTCCCTCTTCTACACTCAGGTTTCACCTCTCAGCTTCCTGCTGCTCCCAGTCACGCTGACACACACTCTTACACTCAACTGTCACAGGAGCGGTGGTGGAAGAAGTCTACTCTTATTCTATATTCAAGAATAAATAGCAATACTTTAAAAATACTATTTCAAAACACCCAATTTCAAGACAAGTTTCAGTTTAAAAAAAATTAAAAATTTACGTACAGCAGTATTGGCTGCAAAATATAATAATAATAATAATAATAATAAGCCTTTATTAGTCCCACAATGGGGAAATTCGGTTCTCTGCATTTGACCCATCCCAAAATATGTATCAAAAGTAAAAAAAATACTCAATATGAAGAATTGTCTTTTTCAGAGGTTTACTGATAAATCATTGTAGGAAGTCCTCAAAACAGCTCCAGCTCAACCAGCTGCAATATCAAAATGCAACTTCTTAATACAATTAAAAAAACAGGGAATTTGACTTGAAATTGGGTGTTTTGAAATAGTTTTTCTAAAGCATCGCTATTTTTGTGTAAAATGCAATTTCTTGATAAATTGCAACGTATGTGTGTGTGCATATATCTCTATATATAATGCAACTTAGTATATATAAGAAGTTGCATTTAGATGTTGCAGCTGATATAGCTGGAGCTGTTTTGATGTCTTCAATCAATGAGTAATCAGTAAAGTGTAATGAATATAAATGTAGTGATTCAAAAAGCATATTTCCTTCTGAAATGTAGAGGAGTAGCAGCATTAAGTAGGAAAAAAAGATTTTAAGAAAAAGCACGTAAGTCAGTATCAATTTTTTGATTTGGCTTGGTAGTTGAGTAAGTGTACTTAGTTACTTTCCTGTAACACGTTTCACATTTCAGTATTGAGAATTCTGTTTTCTTTAAATAAGTCATTGAAAATGTTCCAATGCAAACTCAGGAGTTTTAAACTGTATTTTTCTTACTTACCCAGCCCTTTTTCAAATATGCTGAAAAAACACATGAAACTGAGATGGAAATCTGCATCGGCTTTGCCAATTTTCATCCCAGAATCTAGAAAAAAATGAAAATTCCTGTCTGAATATGACATTAAATAAATTGAGTATGAAGTAAGTAGTAAGTAACTTTTTCTTTTCTTTTTTTTTGCAGTGTGTGTGAGCATGCATGTCTGTGAGTGTGCAGGAGCGGCCACGTCCATGTGGATCCACTGCACGCCTTCTATTTCAGGGTCAACTCAATCTCGGTTCGGGAGGTGAACGGAAATTCCAATTCAACAGCGAACATTTCACATTTCATACCTGGGAGCTGAAGCTAAGTACCACTTTAGGATCACTTAGAGAGACCCCGAAGGTTCAGCTCCACCTCCTAAAAGAAAACATATAGATAGATAGATAGATAGATAGATAGATAGATAGATAGATAGATAGATAGATAGATAGATAGATAGATAGATAGATAGATAGATAGATAGATAGATAGATAGATAGATAGATGGGTGGGTGGATGGATGGATGGATGGATGGATGGATGGATGGATGGATGGATGGATGGATGGATGGATGGATGGATGGATGGATAGATAGATAGATAGATAGATAGATAGATAGATAGATAGATAGATAGATAGATAGATAGATAGATAGATAGATAGATAGATAGATAGATAGATAGATAGCTGACAAACAAGGCATTTCAACCTCCACTCGAGATTCTTCTTCTTCGTCTCTCTGTCTCTCTCTCTCTCTCTCTCTCCCTCTCTCTCTCTCTCTCTACTCTCTCTCTCTCTTTCTGGGGTCCCTAGGATTACTTTCTGTCAGCGGTGTGACAGCTGTGTACATCTGGTTGTGTTGGGGCCTCTTACAGCTCAATCCACACGTCGTTTGGTCGGTGTCTGGGCCTCCGGACTCGCTGCCACTGCTCACCTCATTACCGACCGAGCCACACCTCCATCTGTCCGCCTAATATCTAAATCCTACTGCAGATTAGTAGGGGGAGTCGGAGGGAGGAGGGAGGAGGGAGGCTGGGGGAAACAATATCCTAGAGGAAGGCTTTGTGCGTGGCACATGAGGTTTTATTAATGATCTCTAGGGTGGTGTGGTGGCGGCTGCTTTTTGGGGGGTTTGTGGGTAGTGGTGGCGTGTTGGGATCCTGCGACTACTACTGTACTATGTGCATGTGTGCTGGGGGAGATGGAGAGAGAGAGAGCCAGACAGAACCACAGAGCGGTGGCGTCATGTGATCTCATCTTCCCTCTGTGATGATCTGAAATGTGAAAAAGAATTCTGAAGTTTCTGTTCTTTATAAAGTTAGTGAACTGCTTAGGAATCTTCCTTTACATGCTTGTCTTCATGCACGTTTGTTTGTCCTAAAAGAAGTGAATAAATATAATGATATATATTAAATACTTTAATATATTATATATGTATTCATATTATATAATGGATTGGACTGACATACAGGGATGTCTGTCTATTTAAAGCCTGATATATCTTATTATCTTTTTAACCTTAAGTCTTGTCACATGATCAAATAGAGACTTAATAATGGACAACAGCAACATACATTTACCCAGAAACCATCATTGCATATATAGATTTGTATATGACAAAAATTACCAAAGAAAATAAGAGAGTATTAATTAAATTGATATATATATATATATTTTTTTTATTAGTTATCTTAAACATTTGATTTTGTTATAGTTTGCTACTGACTATTTTATCAAAGAAATGAAAACCCTGACCTTTTTGACGGGTTTATGTAGAAAATGGCACCACCTTATATTTAGAGAGTTTTACTTCAAACACAGCCGTGGTTCTGAGCTGCTGATCTGTCCGTAGGCCTCCTCGTGCAGCCGCCCCGTCTATACGTGCGTGGCACATTGTTATGCAGAAACCATTAAAAAACACATCAGTCAGCCACTCTGCATCAGTACCATGAACACACACACACACACACACACACACACACACACACACACACACACACACACACACACACACACACACACACACACACACACACACACACACTGTAGAGTCTTCTCACACACACCGTCCTACTACCACAGTCACAAGGGAACCACATACACACTTCTGAAAACAGTATCCAACTAATGAACTGTTTTCTCTTGGTGAGTGATGTTTGCTAAAAACTACATTGCCCAGCTGTTAAAGGAAATTATTTAGCTTTTTTTTTTAAAGTAACCTATATATTTTAAACCCACTTTATTTACTTTCTCTCAATGGGAAAAAAAAGGTACAGACAGTTTATGAAAGTCAGACAGTACTGTTGGTTGTTGGTTTAAGTCTTTTCATTGGACTTGTTTACAACAATATATTGCATATTGTATTGTTTAATAATTGGCAATATTCTCTAATAAAATATAAAATATTGCCTGAATTATCGTTTAACTACTAATTACATACCAGTCAATGCAATGCCACATTAATATCACTTTTACGTCACTCAAGATTTCGGTTGCTAGAGGTGATTCAGTCATCATCTGATAGCTTTTACCACTAACAAGTATTTAATTCCAGCAGAAAAGGGTATTTAACTTGTATTTATACTGCATTTTCACAAGAGGACAATAATAATAGTTCACAAAACAAATCACCATAAGTTCCTCTCAGTATTACTAATAACAGAATCACGTCCTTCTACTTGATTCTAACCCAGTATATTTTCTTTTATATTTGGTAAATCTAAACAAGAAAATACAAATTGAATTCCACTATTTCTGGACATTAAAGTAAGGGGATAATGTATTTTTTAATGCTTAAGCCAGGCAGAATAAATAAATATAATTAATATTAGATAATGAATCTACAGTTATTAGTACAGAGGGAGATGTGAGCCCACTGCTGGCTCGTTGTAATAACAGCAACACAATCTAAACCAAACACTTCCTGTGAGGGTCACTCGTCCTCAGCTTTTCCTCATATTTTGACAGCAGGTCTTGCTGATGGACATCACTTTGTTTTCAGTCAATGGTCGACTCATTACTCACTCAAACTTTGAGAGTATAAATGACCCCAAAGCTGCTAAAGGTCTGCAATATTTCTGCTGTTCAGGGGATTGTTTGGAAGCGAGACGATGACATTTTTATCTGTTTATGTTGTCAAACTTTGTGTCAGTTTTTAAGCAGAACCAGGGCAAACAAACACCTCAGAGATGCACAAATGTAGTCAACATAATACTAATAATAATAATGTATCTTATGTGCAAATATAAAAAACGGTGTGTTTGTGTCTGTATGCATGTCTGCATCATTTTTCATGAAAAAATATTTTTCTTAAATCTAATAATCAATAAAAAAAATACATTAATGTACATTATCCAAATACAATTTGCATTTATTGACTCTCCTATTAAATAAGTTTAAGTTAAGTTTAAGGTTCTTTTGGCACGATTTTAAAAAGTACACAAACATAACAGAGATTAAATAATGTCACAGTCTAGGAAGATGCAGAAAACCCTCTGGGTTTGAAGCCTCCACCTATATGATAATAACATTCCACAATATTATAGAGAACACAACATTAATATACATAATATATGACATTGTAATATTGAAGACAACGTTTTTTTAATGATTATACCTTAAAAGGAGACAAAGCAAACAATAACATTTAGAATAAGTTTGATTGCAGCACTGTTCTTATAACACAACATAAATCATCTACAGATCACTATAATCATTTTGGTTAAACTAATAAATCCCTTTATTTAAGTGTTATTTGAGTGTTTAACTTCTTAGCATGGCTCTTATCGTCCAGACGGATTTTACAACCATATCAGCCGATTCAAGAACACCCTGTAACGACAAGTTAGGAATGCGTGTAGGCTACACAGAGCTGAATCTCAGAGGGGATAGACAAAAGAAACTGTGAGACTCTGATGTAAACACACAATATGTATAAATTATTTTTTCAAAAAGGCTTTACTGGTGATCTTCTTTTGCAGGGCTTGTAGTTTCTTTTGTATATGGTAACATAGCACCACCTGGTGATGAAAATAGCACACCAAAATATGTTATGTTACTGTGATTTAATTGGAAGTAAGATAAAGAGATAAAGATAAGATAAAGAGGTTTTTATTGTCATTATAGTGATACAACGAAATTTCGTTTGGTAGCCCTCAGCCAGCCAGCAACAACAAACACAATAACAACAATATACAGATAAAAATACACAAAAGGAATGAAAGTAAGTTACAAATACCAAGGAATTACAGTGAAATCAGCCAAAACAGACAAATATTTAAACTAATTCATTGCATCAGTGATTTAATATATCAGTGTATTAACATTATTATTGCCTTTTAATGTAACATACAGTACCAGTCAAAAGTTTGGACACACCTTCTCATTCAACTACTTTGAAGAATGTAAAATATTAAACATATTCTGGTTTGTTGAGCATTTGTTTGTTTACCACATAATTCCATATGTGTTCCTTCATAGTTTGGATGTCTTCAATATTAATCTACAATGTAGAAAAAAATAATAAATAAAGAAAAACCATTGAATGAGAAGGTGTGTCCAAACTTTTGACTGTTACTGTATATACATAAGAATAATCCTAAAAAAGTCCACTTTTACAGTTTCACTTAATTTCTATCACTACAAATATAGATATAGATAAAGATAGGTATATATAGATAGATAGATAGATAGATAGATAGATAGATAGATAGATAGATAGATAGATAGATAGATAGATAGATAGATTATATCTATAGATAGATAGATATATTATATAACATTTCTTTCTACAATCAACACTTGAAATGATGAAGGCACTTTATTTTTCAATCTACTGCATAAAAAAATGTTTTCTTATGTTATTAAAAGACTTTGATTCTAAATAAATAATACAAATGAAAACCACAATGCTTTTGCTTCTAGATAGATTCTAGAAACATAAACAAATGAAATGTCTAAGGCCTACACCCCCGAGAACACACTACATATCCCATCAGCCCCTGTTCCTGCTGGACTGGAAGGTCAAAGGTCACAACAAAGATGGCGGCGCTCAGTGCGGCACGGTGCTTACTGCGGACCTGCTCCAGGGTGAAAAACGTCCAAAAGAGCAAGCAAACGTCGGGGAGATGCGGCGTCAGGACGCTGTGTAGCGGGACACAGGATACTGGTGTGTTTTAATGCAATAAATATTATTATAAATGCTTTATTTTCTCTTCTGTAACGCTGACCTTGTAGCATGTGTGCCAGACTCGCTTAACAAACATTTCCTTCCTTATTTACCGAGATATTCAACCTCTAGGACAGGTTTAAATGAGTTTATCAAATGATTGTAGTCTTGACATGAATTCGGCTTTATGAAAGTGAATTAAATAATAACAGATTTTGTATTATTAGAGGATGAAGTGGTGGCTGGCTGCAGGGTTAGTATAATAATAATAATAATAATAATAATAATAATAACTTTATTTATATAGCGCCTTTTTAAAAACAAGGTTTATAAAGTGCTTCAACAGACAAGCCAGCAAAACAGTGCAATAGAAGAAACATTAAGAACAATGGTTAGGATCAAACTGAACTAAGAAACAAAAGGAAATAACAAGTGACAATCAAATAAACTAATAAAATAAATAAATAGGTAAAATATAGTAAACAAATATAAGATGAAATACTAAGACCAAATTAAAATGAAACAATAAAGCGACGACATCATATAAAAGCCATTCTGTAAAAATGTGTTTTAAGAAGTGAGAAGTGATGGTGCTGTACACTGAGGAGGATGGCAGAAACAGATCATAATGATGATGAATGTTGGGTTTCTATCACCAGAGACGTTGCATAGTGTATACATTGCATTTCGTATTGGAAAAGGCAGCTGTGTTAGTCTCCAAAAGTCTTCATAAATAAGTTGTAGATACAGCTTATGTTGTTATGAAGGTCCCTCACTTTACACTAAAATATGGCAAAATTTGTTAGAAGTCTGATCTGTAGTTTGTGCAATTGATTAACTTGTATACCTTTTTTTTTCTTCTTTTTTTTCTCCAGCCCTCTCAGACAATGCAAAGCCCCAGTTCACAGATCCAGCTGTGCAGGACGTCCTCACCAGGATAACCGGCCTGGACCTGCAGAAAGTGTTCCGACCCGTTAAAGAGGAGCTGAAGCCGCCCTCCTATAAACTCATGACTGATGAGCAACTGGAGCAGGTGCCCCCTTTTTTTAAATAAACCATAATCACACTCATCTCTCAATCAGGCTCTCAGCAGTCACAGTAACACCTGTTTCATCCAATCCTTTTGTGTTTGCAGGCGGTGGAGTTAGCCACGGAGCAGGC
Source organism: Anoplopoma fimbria (assembly GCF_027596085.1). Taxonomy (NCBI): domain Eukaryota; kingdom Metazoa; phylum Chordata; class Actinopteri; order Perciformes; family Anoplopomatidae; genus Anoplopoma; species Anoplopoma fimbria. The sequence goes on along the minus strand of NC_072449.1, from coordinate 4,816,518 downwards.
TAAGAAGTTGCTGCAGATGCCCCCCGTCCTGCCGGAGAGGAAGCCCATCAACGACGTGCTGTCTGAGGACAAAATCCTGGACGGCATGGACACCGCCAAATACGTCTTCACGGACATCACCTACAACATCCCACACAGGGTACCACCATTGTGTTAAATGATGATCTTCGTTAATGGACTCTGGACTAGGACATTGCTCAAATGTATCCTTACATACACACATTTTTCCCCCCACAGGAGAGGTTCATTGTTGTACGGGAACCCAGCGGGACCCTTAGGAAGGCGACATGGGAGGAGAGAGACCGGAATGTTCAGGTCTACTTCCCCAAGGAAGGACGCAAACTCACAGCGCCGCTCATCTTCAAGGAGGAGAACCTCAAGGTAGGAAATGCAAAGTGTTGTGATAATTAGGCTATTTTTATCCCTGACTGCTGCTTGCTCAAGTTCACACTAAGCAGATCTGAGATGTGTTTCTTTGGTGACATAAAGACAAGGATCCAACCTTCTAGTTTCCCCCTTCCCCCTGCTGTTGCAGCCCATATGGCCTGCTCGGTAAATGTCTTTAAATAGTGCTAATCGTGTGCACCTGTTTAGGTTTGCATACACGTTTATTGTTGTTTCTGATGAGTGGTTCAAGATGTGAATAGCAAACTAAACTATTAGCTTTGCATTAATCTTCTGCCTGTTATGTTGGGCACTTTCTTATTCTGATTTATATGCTGTAATTTGGAACATTTACATTATTTCCTTTTTAAATTTTGCATTTAAAGCCAGCGTCGGCCCATAATCAGTCTTCAGGCTCTGGACACTCTGGGCACTATCCTGGCTAAATTGTTAGTTATGCTGAGAAATGTGTGAAGCAACTACATTTCAATGCTGTGTCCCACTACCACACAACATAATATTTTTATACAGTATATACTAATTGTCATAGTATACTGTTTTTGCAGGTAGTTTAAGAGAAATATGCACTTTACCATTTTGCACCAGCAGGAAATGATAAGATAGATAGTGCACCAAAAACTCCGGAATGGTGGCACTGCCAGTTAAACAAAGATAAAGCAAACTTGTTTTCTGAAAATGAAAATCCTCTAGATCTGCTGTTGTTCCAGATCTTTCTTACTACCACTTTTAATTAATTTAACAGGCCTTTTTCACAGCATGTATTTCCACTTGCCATAGGAGGAAAAGCACATTCAAATAACATTAATGATGTCTCTATTCTGATCAAAATGTTCCAGGAAGGCATGCAAACTACCCTGACTGTATCGTCTGACTGTAACTGTGCTTTTCCTACTGTGACATGTACAAATGTCTGCTGCATAAAAAAATGCCTGCTTTTTGTAGCAGCTCCTGCATTTCCTTTGTGCATTGCATTGTGGGACAAAGTGTTCATCAAAAACCAAGTGCATTTGTTTGCAAACTGACTTTTGTGAGTTTTCCACTGTGAACACACAGCAGAGTCTGTGCTTGTAGTACTGAATTATTTGACATCACCCTCCTCAACAAAACTATTGAACCAGTGTATAATGTGTGTATAAAGTACAAGGGTCAGATACTGGGTGTACCATCATGTTTTTAATTATATATTCAGTACGAGTCGCGTTGAGGCTGCACAAGCACGGCAGACAAACATTTTGTTTAGAGATATACACACTCTAGTATTCCTGTTTCTAGTAGTCCGTCTAGCATATTTAGGTTTCTCTGCACTGTGATAAGAGCTATTACAGGATTCTGAAACCAGTCACGTGAGCTCTGTGCACACCAGTACAGTCCTGAGAAGAGGGCTAATCAGGCAGAGCGAGTGAGGGTGTAGTGAGCGTCTAGAGGCTTTAATTCTCAAAATGTTCTCTTCTCTGTTAGATGGTGTTTTCCCAGGACCGCCATGAGGATGTGCTGGACCTGTGTCTGGTCCAATTTGAACCCGACTCCTCAGACTACATCAGGGTGAGATGACATTGATTTTTTTCCCCCTGTTATTCTGACCTGCACTGGAATCCTTATACCCTATATAGCTCGTTACACCATGAAATTACCACAGTCGGCGCTCTATTTTCTTTGGCTCACTCGATACGGAGCGTAAAAATGGAAGTTCATGGATTTCATGTAAGGAGCATTGTGCCGAGTATGTAGAACGTCCAGTGGGTTTAGGATCACATCCACTCTGTGTGGCCCCTTGTGTCTAGGTTCATGCAGCCACCTATGAGGACCTGGACAAGCACGGCAAATATGAGCTGCTGAGCTCCACCAGACACTTTGGAGGCATGGCCTGGTACCTGCTCAACGCTCGCAGGGTGGACGGGCTTTTAGTGGACTTACTGAAGAGACAGCTGTGAGTTTGTGTGTGTGTGACGAATGCATGCATGCATGCTTAATAAAGGTATGACCTAAGCCCTTAATGTGTATTTAAATATCCATGTCTGTGTCTCCAGGCTCCAGGATGCGGTGAGCCTTGTGTCTCTGTTCCACATGGTCTACCCTCAAAGCGAGTCGGCCCAGGAAGCTTCCAGCCAGCAGGCCACCGGCGTCGACCTGCTGAAGGTGAGAGCAGCTCAACCTCGACTGGACATCTCTGCTGACGTGGCTCCGTTTTTACACTTCTACTCACTTTGCTATGTGTATATTTTTCTATTGCCATTCGATCCAGAATTGGTCCAGCTCACATAAATTGCGTCCCCCAGGTAATGGGGAGTAAATCAGGAGTCAAGTGTAGCTCTTTTGAGAGGTCAAGCGAAGGCCGTCTCTTCTAAAGTTTCCTACGTGAGAGGGTTTGGGTTTGTCTCCAGCGTGGGAACTGCGGGGCCAAACCCAGGACCCATCAGGTCTTATTAGTGCTCACAGCCCCCCCGGGCCTAGAAGCAGTGAGGAGGAGGGGGGCATTGAGAATGACAGCCATTTAATGTGAAAGGTTAGCAGCAGGAGACACGCTTGTGTATTTCTGTTATCACACAAGGCCTCTCCTTTTAGTCACGCTTGATCTCGGAGCACATAACTGTTTTTTTTTTTTTTTTATTAGTCCGGCACGAAAATAATTAATTTCTTTTTTGCAAAGCCTTCTTACAGCGACCTTTCTCCCCCTTGTCCTCTGCAGATCTATGCCCAGAAGGAGTCCCAGAAGTCGGGCTACATCGAGCTGGCCCTGCAGGCGTACGAGCAGCTGGCTGCCAAGAGCTCTGCTGAGTGACCGGACTGCTCCTAAATAGAAATATACAAATTTATCCAAAATGAGGAACGGTACCCATAACCAGAGGAATGGCGTCCCATGTGTAAAATATGACGCCATTCACTCTTTGGGTTGTCTAATATGAATGTGCTCCTTGACTTATAGGAAAGCTTTTCACTTCATGTCCATCGACTTCATGAATCAGCTTTCAAAGTTCTTGTAAGATGCATAAAGTTAGTCATTGTCACCTCTGAGTCACACCTGATACGTTGAGTCTAATGATGTACATACTAAAATAAAGATCTTTGTACTTGTAACGTGTTGTTGGAGTGAAATAACTTCCTGGATAACATGAAAGACTTTATTGGTTGGTTCAAATATGGCTACACAGTACCATCCATCCTTTAAAAGTAGGGAAAAAAACCTCTTTAACAAACACATGTAAGGCACTTATAACAGAAACACACAAGGTCATCTGCCGTATACATTTATACAAGATTTGAGAAGTTAACATGCACCAAACTATCACAACAAAGAGGTAATTAAGACACTGAATGTAACCGAATGTGGGGGATTTGTCCAAATTACAGGCTTGTGCAACATTTTTTGAATGCATAATATTTATAAAAATCATGACACAGGCAGCCTCATACCAGCAGGAATGTCAGAAAAAATAAAACTGATAAATTTTAACTTTAGAAAAAATCTTTATTCAAACTGGCAAAGGCTTCGGTAACACCCTGATCAACAGCGGCGTCACACTGTTTGGAGGTATGAAGAGGTACTGAGAGTCACTTTTCATGCTGGTGAACATCGTAGTCAGCTGGTAAAGCATACAGCACCATGACATTCCACTCCTAAAATCTGGATTTATACTGTAAACTGGCACTCAAATTAGTGAAACTGTCATGGTGTTTTGCAGTGTTTAAATAGCAAATCTCGTAGTGTAAAAAAGAAAAAGGTCCCCAACAACAGCATATTACAACTGGCTGCAATATATATTATCCAATTCCCAAACACACATCTTGTTTTTTCTTATCCCTATTAAAGTTACACTTTAATTACAAAGATACACTTCCCCATGGTTAAATCAAGGCTATGGCTTCATTTCTGCCTTCTTGTAGGTGTATTGAACATTTTAGTCCTACAGCCAATAAAGAGAACGCTTGTTTATTAAACTTAAAAAGGCATTTTAGTCTGATTACAGCTCATCATCGTCTTAGGAAACCCTTGGAGTTCTTTGGTCACTGAGAAATAAAACAGCAGTGGCGTGTGAAAGATTCCTTTTTCTTATTCACTCAAGAAATCCTCATCCAGGTTGACATCTGTGGTGTCGATGTCTTCCAGGTCAAAATTGTCCAGATCCAGATCATCCAGGATCTACAGGTAGGAAAGAAACGAGGGTGGGAAACAAGAAGTTCATGGTTCCATACATTATAGATTTTATTCCATAGTCGTGCCGATATTTTTGCCATAGGATTAAAAGACGACATTCACCTCATCATTCATCTCGTCCTCTGCAGGATCCTCGGCTCCTTCAGGGCCCGCCTCCTTCTCCGCTACGTCCCTATCTTTAGTGGATAAAACCTCTGGCTCCGCCTTTAGAGCCGCTGCAGGCTCCAGGTGGTCCTCAGTCTTTACCGGGAGTGTTGTGGTCTGGTCCTCTTGTTCTGGTTCCTGAGCCAGGACCGGCTTCAATGCTGGCATTGTGTCTTGGAGTGGGTCTAGCAGTGGATCAAGAGCCAGATCTGGGAACGTTTGGCTTTGAACAGGCACATCTAGAAGTGGACTGTCCGTGCTTTCAAAGGAGATGAGCTCCTCCACTGCTACAGGTGACGCTGCTGTTTCTGAGACAAGTTCCTCAGTGACACCAGTCTCCTCTGCTGGTGCTTCTGAGGAGAAGATACCCGTTTCCAGTTCTTCATAAACGGGCATTTCCCCAGTCGCTATAGATTCTGTATCAACTATCAGACCAGTGCTAACGAGGACACTCTCTGTTGCTATGGTTTCACCCTGTGTTTCTTCTGTTGCCTCCATTAGATGTGTTTCAGATTCACAGGCAGCAGGTTCGGTCGCTGGAGGAATTTCCTCAACATCCGTCTCGACTGATGATCGGACATCTTCCGCGGGACTGGATCGTACCACGTCGTCCTCTACAGAGATTAAAGCCTCCTCTGGTTCAGCGATGGCGTCCTCCTCTGAAGACACGGACTCTGCTTTCTCTGGTTCATCATACTCCTCTGTTACAGTGACAGGCAGAGGGGATGCTGCTGATGGGATGGATTTTTCTTGTGTCGCTGTAACGGGTTCAATGATCTCCTGTTTTAGAAGAATGGGTTCCGTCACTGCTGCAGCCATGACGGTTTCATTTATGCTCTTCACCTGAGACAAGCAGACATACAAATTCTGTTTAAAAGGATATTTTCACATTTAAAAAAGAAAAATACCAATACATGAATGTAAAAATTGTTAAAAAATGTGAACCTATTCTTCAAAAAAACACTCTGTATTGGGTTCAGATATTTTTTCAGCAATTATTTTTATTTTTGGTCACAGGTTTAGTTAAAGGAGTGACATCTTTGTATAACATGATGTAGAGGAGCAGGTCCAGGTCCTCACCTCTGGATCTGTGAGCTCTCCTTTGGACTCAAAACCTGCAGATTCCTCCAGAACATTACGGTCCTCATTCGGCTGCAGAAAATAGAGAGACACATCTCAAACACGATGCTTAAAGTATGAACAGTTAATTCAGATGAAAATATCTATTGATAGGACAAAAAACTGGAACATTTTTACAACTTCTACAGCAATAAACAAAGTGCATCTTTTAGAACAGAGTCACTCCTCGATCTATTACAGCACAGTTCCTCTGACTTCCACTGACCGTGATGAGTGGGTACTCTGCAGCAGGCCTGACCCTGACATGAGTCTCCTTCAGGTACTCCTCAGCCAGCAGGGCTTGCTGGAGGCCCGGGAACAGGTTGCTGTACTGAGACGGGTCAGCCAGAGCATCTGCCGCCTTCTGGTTGACCTTGGACAGACTCGCCTTCCACAGCTTCACCACCCTGGAAGAGAGGAAAGCGTATACAGGTCACCAATGATGCAATATGGAAATATACACACACATAGATACAGACATACGATTATAAATACACTGTGCAATACAATAATTATTCTGTCTGTATATATAATATTTTAGTTATTGTGGATTTTTTACTTTTTTTTTAACTTATTTGTAATATTCTTTATTGTGTTATACTTGTTTTGATCTATTATTTTGTTTTTTTACTATGTCTCTTCTCTGCTGCTGTAATCCTGCAAATTTCCCCGCTGCATTAATAAAGGATTATCTTATTTTATACAGAGATATATATATATATATATATATATATATATATAAACCTTTTAGTATTTGCATCCACAGATATTGATTTGGACTTAGTAAATGTGTTGTCCTTTGGGAAACAAAAAAAGGTATTATTACAAATTACAGGCAAACTGGTTTCTGCAGGTCATGTATGAATATAAGATTAATGCACACAGACACAGCTAGGATACTGGTGTACAACACTCAGTGGAATCAATAGAAACAACTTTACCTTGACACATGGCTGGGCAGATATGTTCTTGCCAGAAAGGCAGCCTCTGGCAACCGATTTGTTTCGATGAGAAGGTCCAGACATTTGTCCAATCTGGGCAAATACAGGAAAGTGGTCATGTGTAAAAAAATAAAATAAAATAAATGTAACAAGTTGACTGTAATCTGGATTCAAAGGCAGCTCCCTCTCCCCTCCTTCCACTCACCTTCCCTGCAGGAAGTAGGTGAGGAAGGCCACGTTGGTCTTCCCGTCCCTCTCTGCCCCCTCGGCCAGCTTGCCCACCATGCTGGCGTTGCCCGAGGCGGTGGCCAACAGCAGTAATCCCCCATAATCCTGAGCCTGGTGCAGGCACTCCTGAGCCAGGCTGAACTGGCACTTTGTAGTAGCGAGCTCCGCCAGCTGCTTCCATTTGTGCTCCGACTGGAGTCCCCGGCATGCCAAGGTGCCAAAGAGACAGGAGAGAGGATTATCACAGGAGGAGAGGCATGAACCTCCACAACAACACACGGTTAAGTAGTCACTAAGTCTGGGGGGGCTGGGCTGTGACTCACCCTGAAAGACTTATATAGATAAACTGATTCGTTATACTGTATCCTGCATATTACATAGCTACTTATTAAAGAAAACCATTCAAAACACAACAAAAATCTGATTGTGTGCAGTCTTTAGGGGTCCGCAACATGGTCCACATCTTTGGTCCAGACTAAAATATCATTAAAATACATTTATTGACTGAATGGAGATTTTAAACGACCATTCATGGTCCCCAGAGAATGAATCCTGCCACCCTGAAACGCAACTATTCGTCTTTCGCTTACATGAGGCTGACTTAACTGGTTTTGAGTGAAATGTCTAATCAGTTATTTATAAAAAAACAAATGGTTCAAACATTCATCATCCCCTGAGGATGAATAGACCCCTTTCCACAGCAGCCATTCTGACATGTTTTTGCAGAGTAAACACAGGTTGTATGAATACCATTAGTTATGGCCATTGTTCCATTTAGGTGGGCCAGGACTCTGGTGTTGTGCATGCTGGCACACTGGAATGACTGACACAGCAAACAGAACAGGATCATATTGAATTGGATCAGTTACGCCTGTGTTTACCCTGTTATGACATGACAACTGTGAAAAGGGGGAGTTAGAACACTGATAATCATCGGACTGTTCATCTCGCACCATTTCAATATTTTCGTTGCTTTGGTTTGTAACTCAACTACCTATGTTCGCACAAATATTAAAAATGACAAAATAAAACCAACAATATGCATACTACATACTGCTGACTTCACTATTCTCCCACAATGAAATGCAAAAATGAAATGGAAGAGCTGCTCTCAGAAAAAAATAGTGGGCGGTGTTGAAACAACTTGGAAAACAAATAAGTATAAAACCGTAGGAGAAAGATTTGACGTCTCTACCTGAAATTGAAATGCAGGAGCTTTCTAAAGTCGCAGTTTGATTGACAACCACATCATGGAACATCATTTCTTGTTGGTATAAAAATGGTAAGGATATTTTTGTATACTAACTGCTGAAACAGTATACTATACTAAATGTATAGAGTAAGTATGCATTATGGATGTAGGACAGCCTCCGTGTCGTTCCCTCGTGTAATCGTGTTCTGACCTCTGCCTCCGAGGCCAGTTCGTGCGCCATCTTGAGCTCCCCCAGCTGCAGGGCCAGTTCAAACCTGTGCTCCGGGTCGGTGGACACGGCCAGGGCCTGCTGTCTGAAGCCCTGCACAACACGAGAAAACACAATCAGCAGTTATGTAATATATCCTGTTTCTGTATATATTCTGCTCTGTCCCACAGCGGCCGACAGTGGAAGATTAAATATGTGAAACTATGTGAATGTGAACACACAAGAGTTCTGCCCAGAGGTTTTGTACTCCATCTGGCTGCCTGATGTTCTGTAAATGATGCATTCCATAACCACATCTCATACATTTATAAGCAGCTGCACGAACGCTGGTGGACAAACGGACCTGTTTCTCCAGAAAGTTTGCCACCCTGGTCCTCTGCTCCTTGGGGATTGTGGGTAGGACCTTGTCGGCCGTGCTGAAGTCCCTCCTCATGACGGCCGTCTGGTACTCCAGCACCGACAGCAGCAGCAGGTAGCTGATGACGTTCAGCTCTTTGTCTCCGAGGTAGAGACGGTCGTCCTTGGGGATGTAGCCCAGCAGATACATGGTCCTACACGAGAGGAAGACACGTTCTAAGTCACTTCTTTGAGATTTTTTTTTTAAATGGTATTTCCTAATTTACTGGATAGAAAACGGATAGTAGCATAGTACAGCAATTTTTGTGTGCTGATATCGGTACATCTTTGTAAATGTACATGTATACACACGTGCATTGTACCTGTCCAGGTGAGCGATGGTGATGATCTCTCCTCCGACATAGTAGTTCAGTCTGTTCAGAGAGCTGGTGTAGATGAAGCAGTCTCCCACCCAAACCCCCGTCTTCACCACCTCTGGGACCTCACCCAGCACCTGGTTTCGGCAGGAATAAAACAAAAAATAAAACATACATTCCTCAGCAGACTATCTGCAATCCTCCAGAAGCTTTTAAGTCTTTTTTTTTCTATGTTAGGACAAATTCCATCATGTTTTTGCACTCTGCATGTTTGTTAAGGAAATGTTCTTTTCTCTGACCTCGAAGGCGCCCTCGATCCCATCCTCCGTTATCTCTTCCTTGGACTCCTGGGCCGCCGCCACTCTCTCTGGTAGGTAGCGCAGCACAAAGAAGGACTCGTCTGTTCCGATGCACACCAGTTCCCCAGAGTCGGACCAGAAGATCTAAAGACGGGAGGACCAGAGGTTATAATAAGGCCGACAGACGGACTGCTGGAGACGTTCGGTAGGAGCCAGAACGGTTTGACCCACGTGTTTGGGCTGGATCTCGATGCGGCGGATCAGTTCAGAACTCTCCCAGTCGTAGAAGGCCAGGCCGCTGTTCGACCTCACGCCCAGTAAGAAGCCACCAAAGACACCTGTGGGGCAGCAGGACACCGAGCATTAGACACACACACCTAATATTGTATCCACACACACACACACACACACGTCCAATGATGAAAATAGGATTTAAAGCTCACCTTCAGCCCCGAAGTCAGGTTTAAAAGTCTTCTTCTCTTTGAAGTTCTTGAATATTTTGATCATACTGCTGCCCTCCCTTACGGCATATCTATTAAAACAATGTACACACTTTGTTATAACCTGCCTGCCCACATGGGAGAGTTAAATATTCTCATTATGTATATTTTACAGTTCTTACTAGTTGAAGGAATAGTTTTGAGATTTTGGAAAATATACTAAATAAAAAATAGTGAATAACAAATATTCACTTAATATAAAGCGGAAGCAAAGAGGCTGTTAGCTTAGCCTAGCTTAGCATAATGTAAAGGCTGGAAGCAAGGGGGAAACAGCTAGACTGTCTCTGCCCAAAATAAATCATTATGCTAAGCTAAGCTAATCCTCGCTGCCTCTGAATGGTGCCAGTATTCTCATCTAACTCAAGTTGAATTTCCTAATAATGTTGATCTATTCCTTTAAGGACTCACTGAGAGGAGTCGTGGGCCCAGACGAACTCCTGAGCCGAGCCGAAGCTCTTGTTCCTCAGGGCCATGGCGGTGTAGATGATGTACTCCCCGTCTCCACACACCACCACGAATCTGCAAACACACAAACACGCATCTGGATGGAACTTTATATTTTCAATTTAGGATGATACACCCCAAAATAATCAGGTAGGCACCACCTTTCTTTTTTTATTATTCATTTTTCTAACATGTGACCTTGGACACAAACAACCAGCACAGTCCAGACTCTTAAATGTGTTGTTCCTCCAAATTATATATAAAAAAAAATTGAACCTCTTTTTAAAAAGATCAAACCAGGACTGACATACATATCAACTGTCCATAATTTGCTCTATGATGCTCATAACTATTTGAGCTGTCAAATAAAAGCCTTTGCACACGATGAATAAAGTTCCATGTGAAGAAGATGAATGCAACCCTGCCAGAGGAGATGTCATGAATGAGAAACCGGAATATTTATGTGGCGGGAAAATCATTACTAGACTGGAAAAGATTTTGTGTGATTGAACTTTACCTTTCGACATCAAACATTGCTATTTTAATTTTAAATTATTCACATCACATCTGGTTTTAAGCATTAACTCAGATAAATGTGGTAGTATGATATGAATATGAACATCGTTATAGTTTCAATTTGTACAGTCTCAAATTTAAATTGCCAAAATATAACAAATACTAAACGTGACGCATCAACCAGCACATTTTGGTGATGGGGGGAAAAAAGGAAATCCATCCCCAGCGGCCCGGCGTCTCACCTCCCGTTGGGGCTGTGTTGTATCGTCTGGGGGAAGATCTCACAGCTGCCCATGTCCTTGACGCCCAGCGGCAGCCGCTCTCCGTCCTTGACCTCGGTCTCTCCCATGGCCTTCAGGTTGGCCTGCTGCACCTCGGAGTGGCGAGCCCACATGATCTTCCCACTGGAGTCCATGGACATGGCCGGCTCCTCCCGACCCAGCTGAGACGGAGAGAGGGAGAGGAAGCGTCAAAATGAGCAGCGACATTTTAATATTACGGGTCAAGAAATATTCCTTCAGCTCCCACAATGCAATCTGTGTGTTTATATGACTGCCCACGGCTGCTATTGAGGATAGAGAGGTCGTGTCCTCTTTTTTTCTCTGGGGGTTTAATAACCAGAGGTGTTGTTTAGGGTTTAAAATTGAATTTTCTGTTTTTAGAAGAGATTATTGATATTATTTCATAAGTTGGGGTTTCCAGCTGCTGTCTCCAGGGCCCCGTTTACAAAAAAGAGGCAAGGGCCCCATTGATTGGCGCTCGTTCAGAAGCTGAAGAATGGAATTTGGAAAAACTGTTCTCACTAAATGACGACTGTTCTGGTAGCCAAGACCATGACCCTTGACCTTTATATCTGATAGAATTGGGCATTTGTTATTTCAGTCCTCTACCTGAGGAATTATGGAAAACAGTGCAGTTGTGCTAAAGTGGAGACACTACAGGCAAAAACATTGGTTTTTATGCACTGGTCTTTTTGGGGTTTTTCTTTGCTTTCATAACATGGTTTCTTTCAGACTAGAGGAAAGAAAACATCCAACATGTACATTTAGGTGTTTATTTTACTGCTCTGTCTATTTGCTTCTGTAGATTTCTCCTTAATTCAGATAAATGTTGCATTATAGAATGCCTCATTTTAATATTAAAACATAAAAATGTGTACAAACGTGTATTTCTAAATATTTTATACTGAATGTAAGTAAAATCAACTGGGGAGGTTTCTTGGATATATCTACTATTTAAATGTTTTACCCTATTCACCTGGGGTGTCTCCCCTTAAGATGAACTAAATGAAAATGTCAAACTTTCTAGGAGCTTTCTGGGAGAGTTTACCTTGATGATGATGCTGCCTTCATCATAGCCCAAAGCCACGCTGTTGGAGCCGTGCTGGCCGCATATACACCACACCCTCTCCATGCCGTAGTTGAGTGTGTTCTCCAGCCGGTAGGTGTTGGAGTGCCACACTCGAACGGTGCCTGAGGAAAACGACAAAGGGGTCACATTGAGCCGAGGTGCTGTGGTGATTTCGGGGGGGTCAATGGATCAGCTGGGTTTGTGGCCTACCGTCCTCGGAGCCCGTGAGGATGATCGGCAGCTCCGGATGGAAACAGACGCAGGTCACATTCTGGGCGTGACCCTCCAGAGTCTGAACACAGGTTTTATTCTGGTGGATAGAAACACAGAGAATATGAGCTCATCACATGACGTCAATTACATTTTTATTTTTTTATATGCACATGCTATCTGATACACTGAACTTTTATTGCACATATTAAATGCATCACTTTTATTTTACTATACATTTAGTTTTCAAAATACAAAAGGATGAACCCCTAGAAATTTTGTATTTTTGATACAAAGCATTGCAGAAATGCATATTGCTTTCTCTACGTATATCATTATTCCCACTTCTCCTGCTGGTCTTACGTATTATGGGATGTGATTACAATGTGAGGTTGGCTGGAAGACAATTACAGCTTGTTTATGGAATAAATGACTTAATCTGGAAGAGAGCTGTCTGACAGAAAGATGTTTGTTTTAAATGAACAGTTTGTAAATCTGAGGAATAAAAGTGGGTTAATTCAATATGCCGACAGAATGGTATAGAAAATTGGTTTGTTATTTTTTTTTTTTATTATAGTCCTTTACACTAGAAACTGTGCAATACTTTTTGAGAAAGATGATGCACAAAGATTGAGTTGGTTATTTTAAATATGAAACATTTAAATGAGACAGTAACTTGAAGAAAAGCCATTTATCAGAATAAACTAAAGGCTTGATGCAGTTTATTTGGAATATTTTCACATAAATATGTTATTTGAAAGCATGTAAAAGTACTTATGATCCAGTAACTGATGTTGCTGTTATTTTATGAGTGTTTGTAAAAAAGCAGTGGACATGACACAAATAGTAACAAATGAACTAAACAGGAATAATAAAATGACTGTTACACTGCTACAGAATACAGAGCAAAAGAAAAGTGTATGCTGCACCTGGTAATCCCAGATCTTGACCAGGCGGTCGTCAGCTCCTGAGATGAGGTAGGGTTTGTCCCCCCCGCTGTAGTAATCGATGCAGTTCACCCCCTTTTCATGGCCCTCCAGAGTGAAGTTGGGAGTCCTGGAGCCCAGCTGCCACACCTGCAGAACAGGCAGAGTAGGAAAAAAAAATAGTCAAGATGATTTAAAACCTCACAGAAGTGGTGTTAGCTCATTTCCCATGAGCCCCGTCACCTCTGGCTGTTAAAGAAAATGTCAACGACCGTCACTTTTACCTTCATTTAAACCGGAAGAACAGCAGCCACCTTCTTCTGTTTGTGCCCTAAAGCAATCTGCTCCTGTGTGTGCTCTTACAAGCATTTGCGTGTGTGCGTGTGCGTGTGTGTGTGTGTGTGTGTGTGTGTGTGTGTGTACCTTAATGGTTCTGTCCAGAGAGGCACTGGCAAACTGGTTGTTGTCTTTGGGGTTGATGACAATCTGCATGACGTAGTGAGTGTGTCCCTCAAACACTTGACTGCACGACCACTTTCTCTCCCAGTCCCACAGCTTGATCAGCATGTCGTCTGAAAACACACACACACACACACACACACACACACACACACACACACACACACACACACACACACACACACACACACACACACACACACACACACACACACACACACACACAAACAAACACAAAATAAATGTTACACTTTTGTAGTTACAGCTAAGAAAACTGGTGTATGTGTGTGTGTATGTAGTTATTTATGTAGTTCTTTGTTGGTACCGCTGCTGGTGAGGATGTAGGGCTGTGAAGGGTGGACGACGATGCAGCGGATGTAGTCAGAGTGAGCCTCGAACATGTGAACTCGCTCCAGAGTGTTGTAATTGAACACACGGATCTGCATGTCATCCTGGGGGACAAGACAGAGAGATTGGAGAGTGCATTTGGTGCTAAAAAATAAATAAATAAATCAAAAACACTGATGGATCTGGAGAAAAAAAGGGTTATTTTTTTTTTTTTTTGTAAAAACACTGATGGATCTGGAGAAAAAAAGGGTTATTTTTAACCCAACAAGCTCAGGTTTGACCTTAAGACTGTCACAAATGCATTGCATGACATGTGCATAGCATCCAAAACTGCAAAGCATACATATATGGTTTCATAAACTATCATAAACAAACAGTGACACGTCAGTTTAAAAAGGAGCTAGAGTGGATTATAACAGTTAGCAAACCAAACCGTATTTCAGTACAAGACAAGTTACATCAGAGTCACTTGTCTTGGGTTTGATCAGATAGCTTTCCACTCATTGGTACTGGGTGAGATAAGCCAGTATTGTGTCTGTTCTATATTGACCCAAATAGGGTTTATTTTGACCCAGTGTGTAAGGATAAATAAATGCAAATATCTTTGTAAATAAACATTTTAAAAAAACATTTTCCCTTGTAAAAATGAGTCTTTATTCTAGGAGGAATAATAAAGCAGAACTGAATTGACGTGATACTGAAAATAGATGAATATATACATGATATGCTCATTGTAAATGACATTAATTGTAACTGTAACTCATTAATGCTCCAGCGGAGTCACTATACTTACTGCTCCGGCGATGACCCAGTGTTTCCTGGCGACAAACTTGGCCACTCTGACAGGAAGGTCGCACAGCTCGAAGGTTTTCACCATCATCTAAACACACACACACACACACACACACACACACACACACACACACACACACACACACACACACACACACACAGGAGTCAGACCACATTAACGTTAAAATACAGACTAAAGATGAAGTGATCGTGTGTGTGTGTGAAGGAGTGACTCTCTGAGTGATTAGGTGAGTGATCAAAAGGAATGATTGAGTGAATGACTGATAGTGAACCTGTGTCTCGTGGTTCCAGACCACCACGGTGCCGCTGTAGAGGCTCGCCACCATCCAGGGCTCGGTGGGGTGCAGATCCGCACTCTTCACCCGGTCCGACCGGGCGGTCAGCTTCCGCTTGATGTCCAGACGCAGAGGCTGTAATATGAAAACAAGAGGATAAATAGAAAGAATGTGGATTTAACAAAAGAAAGAAAGAATCTGAATCAGTCTAATCAGGTCATGGTGGATGTTCTTTGCCAGATGGTTGTTAAAAACACTCAATAAGGAGCCTGTACTTTGAATATTATAGTCCATATGGCATGTTTTGTATTCTAGATGCTTTTAATTCAGTGGCTTCCATCTTTTAAAGTGGACACATTTTAAATTGTGTTGCATTTCAGGTTTTGGGGACAGCAGTGGAGGGGGGTGTGTGCCTGTTGATACTACCCATTCCACATTTCACATGCATGACTGCTTCATGGCCAAAGGGTCATGTCATGTCTAATCATGTCATTGAAAATGAAACAACCTTTATGATTTGGTTTTGTTTTTATTCTGATGAATGCATGATTAAAAAACAAACAAAAAAACAGTTTTCTGGTTCTGCTGCTGCTGTTTCATGCAGGTTATTACTCATTCTGTGTGTTTTGAATGGAGTTTATGGGGTTAGTTATTGAACGCAACACGGTTCCTCTTGCTGCAGACGACAGAACCACACACACACACACACACACACACACACACACACACACACACACACACACACACACACACACACACACACTCATGATAAAGTAGTGTTCTTGTTTTTTCTCCTACCATGATTCCAGGTCAGTGAGTCTCTGCGGTGCTGTTCAGTAAAATGACCGGCCTCCCTGTAGCCCACGTCGGGCTTCTACTGCGGAAACTCAGTGGGGAAAGTTTAGTGACCAAGAGAGAGAGAATAAACACGTGGCAGGTCCGGTATTCAGTTTCACAATAAACTACACAGCTGTGGCAAATGCAACAAATGACATAACACTACATGGAGAAACTATATCAAAGGTTTTAATCTAATAGGATAAATATAATTAATCAAGTAATCAAGTAAAAACCTGTGCGATAGAAATACACTGTGAAATACAATAGTTATAATAGTTTATGTCTGTGTATATAATATTATATTTCAGTTACTGTGGATTCTTTACTGTTTTTTTATTGCTCATTTTCTTATTTATAATACTTATTTTTGATCTTGTTTTTCTTTTACTATGTCTCTTGTTTGTACTATATAATAGTTTCTGTCTGTATATATAATATTTCAGTTACTGTGGATTTTTACTGTTTTTTTATTGCTCATTTGCTTATTTATAATACTTATTTTTGATCTTGTTTTTCTTTTACTATGTCTCTTGTTTGTACTATATAATAGTTTCTGTCTGTATATATAATATTTCAGTGACTGTGGATTCTTTAGTGTTTTTTTATTGCTCATTTGCTTATTTATAATACTTATTTTTATATCTTGTTTTTGAAAATGGAAATATACACACATAGATACATACATACGATTATAAATACACTGTGCAATACAATAATTATTCTGTCTGTATATATAATATTTTAGTTATTGTGGATTTTTTACTTTTTTTTTTTAACTTATTTGTAATATTCTTTATTGTGTTATACTTGTTTTGATCTATTATTTTGTTTTTTTAACTATGTCTCTTGTTTGCACTATCCTCTCTGCTGCTGTGATCCTGTAAATGTCCCCGCTGCGGGACTAATAAAGGATTATTTTATCTTATTGTATCTAAAAAAAAGAAAAATGATAATAATAATTAGCTGGGTATTAATTGTTATAATCAGATTCCAAACCAGCTTTGTATGCAAACAGAAACCTGGTGACTCCAGCTCTTTATTTACACAGTTCCAAGAAGTTCAATATTAGCCAATAGCTGATTAGTTAATTCACAACAATTGGACAATGTGTTATTTATTATCTTTATCTGTTTATCTGTTTCTCTGTAGCTGAGTTGCCGCAACACCCGAATTCCCCCATGGGGATCAATAAAGGAATATATCTATAACTACATAAAGGTCAAACTATTAATTCAAAGGGTTTGTCTACAAATACTGGGTGCATTAGAAAAGCTGGCTGTGTGGACAATTTAATAAGCTATTAAGTAGAATAGGCTACATATGGGAGGTGATTGGATTTATATTTGATGGTGTATTGAAGAATATGTATTTATTGTTGTCAGGGGTGGGAATAGAGAGTTACATTTACTCTTGTTGTGGTAACAAATGTGGGTTCTGCTTTGTGTGCTTGCTGAGTATTTTTGAAAATCTGTGATTTAACTTTTTCTTTTGGTTTTAGAGTAAAAACAAAGGTCACATGAAAAAAGTCCTGATAAACAGAAGACATGAGATAGATATGCAGCAGAGAAGGAGCAAGTGAGTCAGTAAGTAGTGCTCTGTCAAAGCTCTTACTTTGTGGTGACCACTAACTTACAAGTGTTGGACCCAATAATATAATATAATATAATGTAATGTAATGTAATGTAATATAATATAATGTAATGTAATGTTATATAATATAATATAATGTAATGTAATATAATGTAATGTTATATAATGTAATGTTATATAATATATGTAATGTAATGTAATGTAATATAATATAATATAATAATATAATATAATATAATGTAATGTTATAATATAATGTAATATAATGTAAATATAATATAATATAATATAATGTAATGTAATGTAATATAATATAATATAATATAATGTAATGTAATGTAATGTAATAATAATGTAATATAATATAATATAATATAATATAATGTAATAAATGTAATATAATGTAATATAATATAATATAATGTAATGTAATGTAATATAATATAATGTAATGTAATATAATATAATATAATATAATAATAATATAATGTAATGTAATGTAATGTAATATAATACAATACAATACAATACAATACAATACAATACAATACAATACAATACAACACAACACAATACAATACAATACAATACAATACAATACAATACAATACAATACAATACAATACAATACAATATCATATATAAAAACTTCCTAACTTCTCTGACTTTGCGGTATGAAGGTTTTATTGTGAAGACAGTGCGGCCGTCCCCGGTGTGAACGCCTCCACGGTGTCTGACTTGGTGAATCTTGTTTTGGCGACGTGGATCCTGCAGAGCTTCCTGTGTGAGCAGCTCCAGATCCGGCGGAGAAGCAGGACATGTTGTACCTGTGAGCCCGAGAAAACACTCAGAAACACAGACTACACCCAAACTACCCACAGAGGCTACTTCACAGTCCACATCTCTAGTTTACTGAACAGTGATGGGTTCAAATGTCCTGTTGCTTTTTGCTTTTATGCGAATTTCTCAGAGAATTCAGGGTTTGAAATGAAACTTGTTCCACTTTGACATTTTATTGCAGAGACTCTACTGTACACATACTGCACAAGAGAACACCTTCAGTATAAAGGTCAGTTTCAAAGTGTAAAATAAATCTAGAATATATATCTACATCAGTTATATCATAAATATATATACAAAAAATATATATATATATTTATATATATATATAAATATGCAACACTATCAAAGATTATATATATATATATATATAAATATGCACGATTGAAGATGATATGTATATATAACTATATCTATCTATATACGAAAGACGTATATATACATGTATATGTATATATATATATATATATATATATATATATATATACAACTATATATATAAATATACATACTATACATGTATATGTATATATATATATATATATATATACATATAAATATATACTATACATACACATATATATATATATATATATATATACATATATATATATATATATATATAATATATATATATACATGGGTACAAAGTATTCAGACCCCTTTAAATGTTTCACTCTTTGTTTCATTGCAGCCATTTGCTAAAATCGAAAAAATAAATCATTTTTTTTCGCATTAATGTACACTCAGCAACACATCTTGACAGAAAAAAACAGAAATGTAGAAATTTTTGCAAATTTATTAAAAAAGAAAAACTGTATTCAGACCCTATAATAATAATAATAATATAAGAGATGCAGTAGGGAGATGGGAGAAAGTTCCACAAAGTCAACTATCACTGCAGCCCTCCACCAGTCGGGGCTTTATGGCAGAGTGGCCCGACGGAAGCCTCTCCTCAGTGCAAGACATATGAAAGCCCGCATAGAGTTTGCCAAAAAACACATGGAGGACTCCCAAACTATGAGAAATAAGATTCTCTGGTCTGATGAGACCAAGATTGAACTTGTTGGCGTTAATTCTAAGCGGTATGTGTGGAGAAAACCAGGCACTGCTCATCACCTGCCCAATACAATCCCAACAGTGAAACATGGTGGTGGCAGCATCATGCTATGGGGGTGTTTTTCAGCTGCAGGGACAGGACGACTGGTTGCAATTGAAGGAAAGATGAATGCGGCCAAGTACAGAGATATCCTGGAAGAAAACCTCCTCCAGAGTGCTCAGGACCTCAGACTGGGCCGAAGGTTCACCTTCCAACAAGACAATGACCCGAAGCACACAGCTAAAATAACAAAGGAGTGGCTTCGGAACAAGTCTGTGACCATTCTTGACTGGCCCAGCCAGAGCCCTGACCTAAACCCAATTGAGCATCTCTGGAGAGACCTGAAAATGGCTGTCCACCAACGTTCACCATCCAACCTGACAGAACTGGAGAGGATCTGCAAGGAAGAATGGCAGAGGATCCCCAAATCCAGGTGTGAGAAACTTGTTGCATCATTCCCAAGAAGACTCATGGCTGTACTAGCTCAAAAGGGTGCTTCTACTCAATACTGAGCAAAGGGTCTGAATACTTATGACCATGTGATATTTCAGTTTTTCTTTTTTAATAAATTTGCAAAAATTTCTACATTTCTATTTTTTTCTGTCAAGATGGGTTGCTGAGTGTACATTAATGCGAAAAAAAATGAACTTTTTCGATTTTAGCAAATGGCTGCAATGAAACAAAGGGTGAAAAATTTAAAGGGGTCTGAATACTTTCCGTACCCACTGTACCTATCTTTATCTATATCTATATTTGTAGTGATAGAAATTAAGTGAAACTGTAAAAGTGGACTTTTTTAGGATTATTCTTATGTATATACAGTACCAGTCAAAAGTTTGGACACACCTTCTCATTCAATGGTTTTTCTTTATTTTCATTTTTTTCTACATTGTAGATTAATATTGAAGACATCCAAACTATGAAGGAACACATATGGAATTATGTGGTAAACAAAACAAATGCTCAACAAACCAGAATATGTTTTATATTTTACATTCTTCAGAGTAGTTGAATGAGAAGGTGTGTCTGCATATATATGTGTGGACTCTGCATGTTCTCCCTGTGTCGGTTGTCCCTATGATAACCACTCAGCTACAAAAGCACTCCATTGTAATATATATTTAATATTATTTAAAAAAAACATCTTTAAAAAAACAACAATGCTATTAATTCAATTTATTACAGGTATTCACAATTACATTATAAATAGGCAGAAACACGCAACACTCGACTGCAGATCCGGTTCTTCTTGGTCTCACTAGGCCCTCTTGAATACTTGATGGCAGACTTTGTCGAGCACGGTGATTTCCTGAGAGAGAAAAACACAGACCTTTAGACTGCGAGTCCAACGTGATGCAACATATGTCCCAATCAGGCAGAGCTCCCTTCTATATGTTTAAGATAGCGGCTCATTATCTTGTTTATTGTTTTTTGTGATAATCTGATTGAGGGTTGGGAAATGTGAAGGGAGAAAAAGTTTTATATTCTTTAGTTAGCGTTTAATGGAGCCTATTTGAGGGACTACACAGGAACTCTTAATTTCCTGCCAAACATGTCAAAACATTTGACATATCTCCCATGATTCAGCCAACGTGTGACGCTGTCTCACCAGGTGTAGCAGGTCTCCCTCGATCCAGTGCTTCCAGCCACGATTTTCTTTCTCCCCCTTCTGAACACACACCAGCTTGTCCCCATCCCAGGTGACCAGCGTCTGATATCACCACACAAACACACACACACACACAAAAAGCAGAATTTAAATGGTTATTATTCAAAAAAATAGTGTTTTATAACCATAACCGTATTTCTCTGGTTTTCGGTTCGGTGTCCCACCTTGACCTTCCGGTTGTCCAGGCCCTTTGTCTGCTCGTCGAACTCCTCTCCCACGGTGAAGTTGACCTCGTAGTTTCTGAAGGTGCTCAGCGTCTTCGTTTCGAACTTGTCTCCGTTCTGGACCATCACTTTGGTCTGGTGCAGGTGGGAGGCGATCTTCCTGGTGGCGAAGTCAATGTCTGCAGGCGTAAAAAAAAAAAGGAATGAGGACGAATCAGTTTTCAGGTTTGTTTGGGCTTGACGCGCCAAAGCACACATCTACAGACACCCAGGGCCACTTATTGTGATTCCTCTCCTACTGGTCCTCTTTGACAGTCTCATTTACCCTTTTTAAAAAACGACCTCGCTCCGAGTCAAATGAGTTCCTCGGGGCCCCCGAGAGCCACCCACCCCGCGACCGTTTACATATTCATATCCCATTTGCCTAAACGCCCCATATTTACCCATCTAAATAATATTTTTGACCCATTTCCATAAGGGTGTCATTTTCCCATCCGCTGGATGGAAATGAGGGAGGCATTCAGGATCTCCCCTGGATCTTTGCGTGAGCTGAGTGAACCGGGGTTGTTTTATGAATTGCAGATAGAGTCGTGAATAATGAAAGTGTTTCTGGGGTCTGATCAATGATGGGCGTCAGACGGGAGGAGAGCCGGGGCGATGCTCTCTCTCTCTCTCTCTCTCTTCTTCATCTTGTTTTTCTTTTTCTCTAAACTGCCAGCTGGCCCGCTGCCTGGTCCAGGGGTCGGAATCCGTTTTTTCTCTACGGATCAGGAGGATGAAAATGCAGAAAGGGAGTGAATCAATATTTATTTGGCGCGGTAACAGACGGAGGTTAAGTCGGCCTGACAGCGGCTCAATGAGGAAATGAAGCAGTGCCACAGCATTCCTCTTCTTTTTCTCTCCTCCTCACACTGCTGCTCTCTCTCTCTCTCTCTCTCTCTCTCTCTCTCTCTCTCTCTTCTCTCTGTCCCACTCACTCCAAGTTTTCTCGCTTGGCTGCATCTTTAAACGCAACCCTTCTAATTGACTCCTGATTTAAAGGATTGTTAAAAACCCCCACCCCCTCCTCTTTTTAATGCCATGCTGTAAGAGGTCAACTCACCGAGGGCCTTCATGGCCTCCTCGAAGTTCTCGTTGCTCACCATCTCCCATCGTCCGTTATAGTCGGCGGGCATTTTTGTTTCACTGGTTTGTAAGTGGAGGTAGCAGGTTTTCCTTTAGCTAAGCCTGTCACACTAAGAGAGGAAGTTCAGAATCCACCCTTTATATACACTGCACTCTCTGTGTGTGTGTGTGTGTGTGTGTGTGTGTCAAAGGACAGGGTCCGCCTGATAATTTTTTTCTCAGAACACGGTGTGTGTGTGTGTGTGTTTGCGTGATAAGAAGTCCAGCCTTTCACTGCGCATTGCCAACACACACCTTTTCCATCCATGTCCGTGCGTCGTGATATTACCGGTAGGATAGTTTGAGCTCACGCACTTGGATGCACTTAAAGAGTCTCCTGCACTTTCCCTTTTTTTTTTTCAATCTCCATTTCCTCCCAACAAAGACGGACTCCAGCAATCACTCATCGTTATGCACCGGAATGGATGGAAGGGAGTCTTTTTTTTTTTCCCGGGGCCTGCATTGGAAAAGATTCCTCTTCTGGTTTCATATCAAGTAACAAAGTTCAAGGGAGGAAATTATGTTGACTCAAAAGCAGCTCCACAGCAGAATTTATAGCTATTTATAGCTATTTTTTCTTTATTTTGCAGAAACATCTTTCAAGATTATTGACTCCACGCTCTCATAATAAATAAATAACTCAAGATAAAAACACCTGTGATTGAATCAGCTGTAAATACTTTTATCACCTTACTACTTTATCAGCATTGCGAGTGAAACACGTGAGCTGCTTAGTGTCGGTTCATGCAAAGCCGCTGGCTGGTTTGTCTCGCG
The DNA here is from genome assembly GCF_027596085.1 of Anoplopoma fimbria. Taxonomy (NCBI): domain Eukaryota; kingdom Metazoa; phylum Chordata; class Actinopteri; order Perciformes; family Anoplopomatidae; genus Anoplopoma; species Anoplopoma fimbria. The sequence goes on along the minus strand of NC_072449.1, from coordinate 4,793,114 downwards.
GTTACAGCCTCTACACACAGTTCATTATTTATGTTCAGGAAATTGGAAAACTGCCTTCTAATACCTCTCTGTTCTTTATCTTCAGACATCAACAGAGGGTTGTCTCTCAGCAGCAGCAGCCATAATCAATACAGTTTACTTTTAAAGAGCGTATGATAAAAAGAGCAACTACAAGTGTTTTATCTGACACCCGTTTGATCTTGAGGTGATGATGATTGTGTGTGGAGGGTCAAGGTGAGGAAGGTGGAGTGTGTTGGGTTGGCTAACCCGAGCTGATAAGGTGCACTGATTTGCAGAAAGTTATCTCTGATATGCAGACAATGGCCTGATTGCAATGTCTAATTGCTCTCTTTTGCACCATCAAGAAAGGTAAATGTAGAAGTGCAATGCAAAATTAAAGCTGCACTCATCATCATGTTTTATTGACAATAGGAAAAAAGGTGTGCTTGTATCACCTAACTCCCCTCAGCAACTTTTATAATAAGTCACTGTTTGTTAAGACTCCACGTTCTCCATAGCACATTTTAATGATGATAATATGTCAGTGTTGTTTTTACAACCACACAAGAGGCCAGAAAAATGAAGTAATACTGTTGTAAACCTTAAAACATCTTAGACAATCACTGATTAATGATGAATGATGGAACATGTTACATTTGAAATTGTGTAAAAAAAAGCTGTTGTAAAAGTAATCAGAACAACAAGTTATGATACATGCTGCTGTAAAGTATTGCATGTTAAGTTTGCATACGGTTGTTATTCAGCTGAATAAGATGACTGTAAGTCATTTTGCTAACTGAGCGACACTAAAAAGCCTTGTTCAGATAGAGTTTTAAAGGCACTTAACACACATTTCCTTTATCAGCTTTTTGCTGTAAGCAATTAATTAATTCATGCATACGTTTCTGTCAAAGTTGGAACACTTTTGATTATGTTACAATGCACATTTCTGTCTTCATTTGATTTTTCTGACAGTTGCTTAATCAGTCCCAAATTGTTTATTTTATAAAACAATAGGAACTGAAAAGTATATATAAAAATGGTACCCATCCCAAACACCCAAACACATACATATTTACATTAAGAAAGCCAAAAAGCACACATTTTGATCCGGGAATTGTTTTTCCTTAAGCTTCACCTCAACTCAACTCCAGGGTTTGCTGACTATTTAGTTCCTTTCACCACACAGGGGCAATGTTGCTGCATAAAAAAAAGTCAAAGCCCTCTCATGAAAAGAAGAAGCAATACCTTGAGCCCTGTGCAAAACGGCACCACGCTATACTGTGATCAAAGTTAAGATGACACAGAGCCATCTGCTAACCGACGGCCTAGCGTGGTGGAAATCTGTTTCCCTGTGGGCCTCTGCTTTTGTCAGCTGAGTTGGCAGGAACTTGTAAGTTGTAAGAACAGTTTAAAGAGAAGCAATAACCGCTTTACAGTAGACGAGGACAAAAGAATCGGAAACTGCACTTTATGATTTAGAAAAATGACAAAAAAAAAATCCTATAAGTGTGACGGACTGCATCCAGCTTGCAGATGCGCACTCATGCTCGCATGCTGGTGCACGTACACAGCATCTCATAGACTTATGCAAATGCAATTAGGGGTAGTTTTAATAATGCATGACAGCGGATTCATTTTTAATTCTGCCTAATTCACACCTAATGGCACTTCCGGAGCCTCACAACCTCAGAGGCATGCACAAACACTCCGCCCAAACACACACACACACACACACACACACACACACACACACACACACACACACACACACACACACACACACACACACACACACACACACACACACACACGATCTGCGTTTGAAGCTTCGGTCTGCAGGCGGATCATACATGTCTGTGCTTCATTGGTCGATTGCGTTTCCACATTGCTGCACAACCTGGTTCCTATTCACACCTCACACATCTCATCTACTCTCTCTCTCTCTCTCTCTCTCTCTCTCTCTCTCTCTCTCTCTCTCTCCCAGGAGCAGATGTGTATACGTTGATCCTCCTTTTTTAAACACACATCACAGACAGTGGGAGGCGCGTGATGCTGCGATTCTATCTCCTACCACTCTTCCTTTCTCCCCCTCTCCCTCTGAGAGTTGATTTTTTTTGTATTTTTTGTTTTTTTTTATCCTTCTATCTCGGCAATAATCCTTTAACAGGAAGATATTGTACATCGTGCTTTTCACGCTGAGTCACTCTCCTTTCAACACAGCCTCGATATCCTGTTTGATTCAATTCAATTTGCTTCATTAGCGCGGCATTCAAAGCAGTGCATCGCTAACTCTTTACATCCCCGGAGACCCCCTCATCGCTCCCATCTCTTCCTCCTCCCCATTGTTTCGACACATGAAAGGTTAGATTAATCACCATCCTTAGAGGAGACGAATGATTGAGAGAAGTCTGCTCTTTGTTACGAAACCCTCGTCATGGATTTCAGCCGAGAGTAGCTGTATTTGTAATGTATTTTCATCCCACCCATGGACTCTAATAGTGCCGCGTCTTGCTGTGTGCTTTGATGTCCCAGTGAGAATAGAAAGGGCCCCAGTGTTCCCACACAATTGAATGAGTTTTGCTTTTATCCTCCTTGTGGAAGCCTTTCAGAAAAAGAAGAAGAAGAAGAAGAAGAAGAAGCACAGCAGCGGTGTTACATGCGTCAGTGAAAGTAGCCATGTTAGAGCAGATTGCACAGGAATGCATGCCACATATATACCCAGAAAATTGAATTTTCTTTCCCCCCCCGACTCAAAAACCTTTTCAATTTTCAGACAGGAGGACAAAAGCTTGGTGAGTGCCAGTCCATTTTTGTATGGCTTCTACACACACACAAATAGCGTGCAGTCCTTTGGAGAGTGGAAAATAATAAGTCTGCAGGTTGGACAGCCTTGATGTCAGCGGACGAGGCCCATTCAGGTGACGCACACACCTGAGCAAAGTACCTGTGGAGACGTATTCTGTGCCAAGATTCACCCCCTGTTTACAGCGTGTGCTGCTTCAAACAACAGCCCTGAAGAAGCTCCCTGTGCATTTGCATGCTGCCATGAATGTATGCATGCATTCTACGTCGCTTGCCTTTCGGTTGTTTGTCCGTTTATGCATGCTAAAGTGCCTCGCCGAGCCGGACAACCATCACCATCACTCTCCAGCGCGCCCGCTTTGGATCCGACCAATACCGGCCCACAACCGAGGCCCATTCTCCTCCTCTACGTCCGCGGAGCATAAATCAAATCCCATGTTCCACCTCTGCGTGTGTCATCCCGTCCCGAGGGGGAGATCTTGCCGAACTGACCTCCACCAAATTTGTGTGTGGGGCGCTTCCAGAAAGGAGCATCCAGATAATCACGAGGAGGAAAACACACTGCAAGCTTTCACTAATTTTTCTTTTTTGTGACATTTTTTTTTTTCTTCCCCTCAGGAAGTTTGAGCTGGAAAATAGAGAGGGGAAGAAGGGGAATACAGTGCTAAATATTTCATGTTCTCCTCTTGGTAATTCCGTACGGTCGGAACGAGACCTTGTTTTCCACAGAAACATGAGCAACTGTGGGACTGATTGAGGGAGCCCGGGAAGCTCTGTGTTTCTCGCTATTTTTTGCTTCTCTGCTCCGAAATAGGCCTGGATGGTGATGCATAATGCATGGGGCTTCCTATGTGGAGCTGGAAAAGGGCTGTGGGTCCTGAGGGATCAGCCAAGGGAAAGGGTGTCCAGATTGGCATTCTGCAGTGTTTGGAGATGGGAGGAAAAAGATTACTTTGCCCCGTACTCACTCCTGTGTTTTTGTGTTGGTGGTACAGATTAATGCCACACTCCTGTGAATGGAGATTATTGTGCTTTGCTTATGAATCCGACACAGTGTCAACATTTACATGCACCGAATATTCAGTTTTTTAACCCCTAATCCAAAAAAGACAATGTTCCTAATAAGCTGTTAATATGGCAAATTAAAATGTATATTTAACTTATTTCCGTTTACATGGAGCCATGCATATTACGATTTATGTAAAACGACCCCATGTCGAATCCTCATCACAAGGGCCAGTGAATCCCACGGCGATGCCATTCACGGCTGTGTTTGACATGTGTTTGACATGTGTTTTGACATGTGAGCCGCTTGTGCCATTTTGCTTCATTGCCTATTATCCTGCTGCTGTCTCTTTTTAAATATGACTGTCTCTCTACCTTCAGTACGTTCATGCTGCTGCTACGCGCCCCTCCACCTCCCCAACTCCGCCCAGCCTTTCAGCAGATCCATCAGCTGTACAACTCATCATTCTATCAGCCTCATCGACCACCACCACCAGTGTCTGGACTCCATGAAGGGATTTATCTTTCTGCTGCTCAGGACAGACGCCCCTCGATTACAAATCTCCCTGTAGAGTCCAAGCGGCAAAGACTCTGTCAAAACTTAATCATCAAATTTCATCTGTTAATAATAAACTTTTCTTCATCTGATTTGTCTCTCCTGATATAACTACACCTTCCAATGAATACAGTATATTAATAGAAACATACTTAACATGACATCTATGTTTGTGTCATGTATTAATTTGTGTTTCTTCGTCTGCCGTCGTTCGTTGTGTCTTCGGTGCACCTAAAGCTTCTTTTATGCCAGTGACTTTCTCAAAGTCTGATTCCTGTGTGCTTTGTTACATTAAGCTTTTATCCAGACACCAGCTTTTCCACCTCAGTTGAGTCAAAAAACCTTTTTGATATTTCAACTTCCTTGTTATTATTTCTGGCACTGACATGATGTCACTGCTAGGAAGCTAGAGGGGGAGTGTCATAGCTTTAAAAAACGTAGGGCCACTGATTAAAAATGAAAACAAACTACTTGGTTAGGTTAAGAAAAAGACCGGGTGGATCGTCCCTGTGGCCGATCCACCCGGTCACAGCTTTTTTCTGTCCTGGCCCCTCAGTGGTGGAATGAACTCCCCACCGACGTCAGGACAGCAGAGTCACTGCCCATCTTTAGACGCAGGCTGAAAACTCACCTCTTCAAGAAGTACCACCCTGAGCCTTCCTCGTAGCACTTATTGAATTCGTATTCGTTTACTGCACTTATCCTATTCGTAGTAGTTTGTAGCACTTATTATATTCGTATTAGTCTGTTGCAATTATTGTTTTCGTAGTAATTTGCCTCTGCACTATACTTTTGCTCTGGTTTATGCTTTAAGATGCTTGTTTAAGAAAGGAGATGCACTTATGACTTCTGGTGACTAGTAGTTCTCTTGAATACCTATGTTGAATACACTTCCTGTAAGTCGCTTTGGATAAAAGCGTCTGCTAAATGACTGTAATGTAATGTAATTAAATTAAAATATGGATGCTTGTTATATAAATTTAGGAAAGTACAGTACAGTTTGACTTTTGTTTTCCACGGGACAATAACACTGGTCTCCAGGGTGAAAGTCACGTGCTTGTTTTACCAATTCATCCACCCTGTCTATTGCAATCATATGAAATGACACATGCATAGTGTGAAATTGGCGTTCTATACAGACCATTATCAGGCTTATCTCAGCTTGGAGACAACTAGTCATTTAATGTTATGTATTTCCGAAGAATTCCAAACACATTCAATAAAACATTGGTGTGATTCTGTCTTCGTTCCCGCTTTCAAAGCCTCTTCCAGCACACTGGTTGTTCAGGTTTTGGCGAGAAGATGGAAGAAGAGGAGCTGTGGGAATGAAAAAGTCTGTTCTGCTGAGACAGTCGGTTGCCAGTCCATCTGGGTAGAGATGGAAAGTGCTCCAGTTGTCACAAACATTCTGCATTTCAGCCCCCAGCCAATCTATAACAAACACTGATGGGGAGAAAAGGAGGTAAGAGAAAAAAAAAAAAGGAATGAGGGAAGCAAGAGGTGATGTGAGGAGAGAGAGGAAAGAAATGAAGGAAACAAGGAATGAAGGAAAGAAAATAAAGCTTTATTGTTACTTCACATTTATTCCTCACTGTAAGGCTCATGATGTGAGACGTGGGAGTGGAATGAGGAAACTTTGGCCCCGGGTTCACGTCTAATTTCTCTTAGTTATTTGGCCTTTCCGCCTGTGAGGCTTTCAATCTCGCAGGCCTTCGGGGGGTCCAGATTATCTCTTTCGTTTTGGAGAAAATGAGCTGAGCTGGAAGCGACATTACCTCTCCTGCCTTGTGTGAGCTCTTTTTTTTTCTTCTCCCCCACCCCACACACACACCACCATTAGCTCGTTGAAGCCGTTTGGAGATGCACAGTGGAGTGTTTCCATGTAAGTGCCTGGCGTTCCTTCAGTCAATTATCAACAGAACTGTCTCTGTGTGATAATTCACGCCTCGGGCTCGTGTGTCTCTCTGCGCCAGGACGAGGAAACGAGGGACATTCTGATGGAGGATTTTGAGGAGAGATTTCAAACTAGCATTTAGTCATCGCTGCTCCGTACTCACACTTGAGCTTGAGCGATACAACGTAGGTAGCATCATTTAAATGAGCTGTGACTAATGCGGAGTAAGTTGGTCTTTTAATTGAACGGCCATCTTTTTTTTTTTTTTTTTTTAAAGAAAACACTATTACAGAATGATTGGAAAGGTGGTGTTTGTTTGATTTGTGCGTGCGTGCAGGGATATTTCAGCCTGCCTCTGTGTGGGGATGTGTGTAAATATGTGTAGCCTCAAAATTCATAATATTAGATTAACTCACAGCTGTTGTAGCCGTTGCAGCCACTACGGTATTTATTGGTGGTGCTATTTCATGGGAATAACTGCATTTATATTTGCTGCATAATGGTTTGTCTCCAGTCTTAGGGGGAAGGCCCATTCTTCTGATGGCTCTTTATACCAAAAACCCAATAATCACAGAAATGTCCAATTAAACCGAAAGCCCATTTGTCCGACAGCTGGTTTTCCCAGAAACAAACAGCCATTGTTAAGAAATCCCAATGCTCTGAAGTGAGAATATCACAGTAAACCAGCCAGCTTATTGATTGGATGATGTTGATAAAACCTAATGTATCAATAAAACATGTACCGACAAAGTATTCCAATTGTTTATTTTCAATATCTGCTCTTGCAATACAATATTCCAATGTAGCAACTGAAGCATGAAGCATTTTTCATGGTTATCTTTAGGCACTCACAGCACTTAGTTAAGGTTAAGGAAGACACACTCTCTTGGTAAAAACATTGGAAATCTCTGCAGTCACTTAAATCACAAGTTAATTTGGAAAAGCAAATAAACTTCATTTCTAGGAGACATGTTGGGCTTCAGTCACAATTGAATAGCAAATTCACTGAGTATAAGTTGCTGGGAATCTGCCAGCCACAAGTGGGATGAAATAAGGGTTTGATATATTGTAAAATCTTAAAACAATTACAAGGAGATTTTATTTAGGGGTGATAATGGCGCCCCCTGTGGGCAAATGTGGTAGTGTTTTCCATGAGTACCACCAACAAAAGATCTTGATCTCGCTAGTGCTCATGTCCATATCATAGACTGTATATAAGAAGTGGACAAAGTCATTGTGACATCACCCATTGGTTTGCGGTCTGCCATTTTTTGGTGATTTGGCAACCAGTGGATGGAAGTGACCATATTTGGACTGAGGAGGAATGACGTAGAGAGCTGTTTTCGGCTCTGTTAGCAGCAGCAGCAACCTGTCAATCACAGTAAGCCCGCCCTAAAGCATACCCTGCTTTATGGTCTGTTTGACTCTAAATGGAGCATCATTTACTAAATGAACATCATGCTGTATTGAAGAAGACTTGAAACTAGAGATTGAGACCATAAACTCATGTTTACAATGTTTACTGAGGGAATAAATCAAGAGAGAAGTAGAGTCATTTTCTCATAGACTTCTATACAATCGGACTTCTTTGTGTAACCAGAGGAGACGACCTCCTCCCGCTTGGTCCATATATTGTAGGATAAGTCGATGACATAAAAATATTGAGGTCATGTCCAGATATTGTACGTTATAGTTATTATTGTGACAGGCCCAAATGTCGTTCCACTGTAGCTGCCTGATGTCAGTTCCACGGTTGGTTCCAATAAAGGGAAATATCAGGCCAGCTGTACTCTGTACTGTTGAGATTACAAATAATTATGATAGTCGAATGGTATCCATAGTAACACTTGTCCTTGGTCCTTCGACAAACTCGGCCGCTGAAAAGAAGGAGTCCACAACTTATAATCATTCTACACTCTTTTATGTCCATTTTCTCTGTGAACACTGATGTTAGTAATATAGTAATCAAGGACTGAGGAGTGATTTTTATCTCTCTTGTCCAATCTCATCACAATGTACTAACTTCACATTTTACGCCCACTCTGTCTGCTTTCTGAGCAAAACGCAAGAAAGTCCCTGAAAGACTTCACATTAACCTGGCGTGAAGCACTTCTCCCGAGCCGATTGATGAGTTTTTGAGGGCGTAAATGTGGGGCACCGAGAGCTTCCAGAGGCTTGCCGAGTCGATTTAATGTTATGTTGTGGTTCAAGGCTGCATTGTGTTTCCACAGATTACCATGCAGTCGAAGTGGCACATCAAACGAGCGAAAAGGGCTTTTTAAATGTCACTTCTCGGTCTAAATTATAATTGGTTATTCAGCTGTTTTGTCCAGACTTTTAAACTTGGCCCTCTATAACTGCTTCTAACCCCACTTTTCTTGCCTCTGCCTGCCCCGGGCTGCACTGTCTCAGCTAACATTTATTGCCAGTTATAGACCTCATGAATAATTGATCCCGATTCTATTTAAGATCCTGACGAGGACAAATGGTACGGGGCTACACTGACCAATATTTCTCCCTCCACTGCCCTAATAGGAGCCTTCTTTACCCGCTGCACCGCAATCATTTTTCCTTTCCTCTCTCACATGTCTTCCCCTTCGTTTCCTTTTCTCTTAGAGCGCCGCACCTTCCTTCCAAGTGCCTGACACTATTTTAAGAACTGGAATGGTTCCAGACGGCATGAAGGGTATTATGGAGGCGTAGCTGCAGCGCCATGATGGATAGAGCCGGCGTCGGGCAATAGCGGACAGCGGGGTGAGGATTTATCCCCGTGGTTTTGCAGTGGACTGGCCCTTTAGTGTCACGACCAGGGAGATCATTTGGAAACAACGACGCTGGACCACAGTACATCTATTAGTGATATGAGCCAAACACCGCGATCAATGCTTATCACATTGAGAGCCTTTGTCTCTGTCGTGGTAGTCCAATTGATTAAATGTGTGTGTGCACATGTGTGTGTGTGTGTGTGTGCTGTGAGGCTGGAGGAGTTGAAGTACAGTGGATCCGTTTTTTCACGGTGCTCGAGCCAGACAACGGGCTGGATCCTACCGACGGGTAGATCGTTAGTCTGTGTACATGCTGCAGGGAAGACAGAGGATATGGATCCAATTAGGTCTACACACACACACACACACACACACACACACACACACACACACACACACACACACACACACACACACACACACACACACACACACACACACACACACAGGTTGGTGTGTGTGATTCACTCCAGCACCAGCCATAATGAACAATTCACCCCCATGTTGCAGCCGTTATTCCTGCTCCTCCCGCTGTGAAATCACCGGATGAGTTCGGTGGAACAACCAGCATTTTGAAAAGGCCTCTCTCGCTATCGAGTATCCCCGCAGAAGTTAGTTCGGCAAAATAGGGGGAAAAAGGAGACGGCACACTGGCAGAGCTCACTAGCTCGGCTGTTTTTTGGTTTTTTGTAAAGGAAGCCTATCACCATCTGACAGCTGGAACCCTGCACTCACACACTACGTTGTAAATAGAGAGATGGCTACACTGATGAGTAACAAACAGAGACATGCTCTTTTTGTTTGTCTCTTGTCAATCCCATCTAGCTTTCTCTCTCTTTTCCCCCCCCTCTACTCATCTGTCTTCATCATCCACTTTTTGTTTCCTAACTCCGGCTCCCAAACAGCAATAAAGAGAAATGAATAAAAGCACAGGCAGATTTATTTGATTTGATACATGGAGATCTATCTAAGCCTCGGTGCTCCGCTCTGCTCTGTTCTGTTCTGCAGGATAAGAGCACTTGCACAACCACAGCACTCAGCAGACAAAGACATAGAAAGCAAATTCACAATGCATCTTCAATGGAATCTACTCCACTCTTCCTTGTCATGATAATAGAGGGTGTAAACATCCTCAGCAGTTTGTTCAACGGGAACTCTTTGCAGAGGTGTACAATGAGAAAAAACACTCATCATTTCTGTTGGAAATTTAGGATTAGGATTAGGATTTTTCGAAGGATGCATTAACGTGTTGGAAATATCCATCAGCGAGGAAAGTATTGACTGACGAGTTAGCAAATCTACTGAGCTCTTAGTTTACCCAGAATTCATATGCTGTCAAGAACCAGACAGTTTTGTGCAATTGCTGAATTCAGAGTATGACTATTTGCTACACTTCAGCTACAGTGAAAGCCTGTCTTTGTGAAACCGGTTATTGGCCGATTCCAAACCTCATGATTTACTTCCAATGTCAATGTTTAGTGCAAATGTGTGATTTTAATGTAGAGCAGAATCTAAATAACCGATTAAATGAGTGTCAACAGAGGTTATCAGCCTCATAGATACGGGTAAGAAGAGGCCTGCTACATCTACTAGTAGTTTGAGAAGGCCGTTATCATCTATTCACATTATTGATCAACGATACTGATACAAGAAAACAACGCTGACCTCTAGTGGTCGTAGTCATTTTGACGGAAGAAAAGGAGGAAGTCAGGTGATGTAGTATAAAGAGCGATGAGGTTGGAGTCGATGGACAGGTCAATCAAAAATAGGATTTTCACCTAAAAATACTTTTATTTGTGTCCTGTGTGAACTAATAGTCAATGTCAATTTATTTTACTGTTTTTATTTATTTATTTTACATCCGCTCCGTAGTGTTATATATTTACTTAGGCAATTTATTTGAACTCAAACCGTGATCTTTTTTAAATTTAACAAATAAGCTTTGTTGCCTAAACTAAAGTGCTTGTGTTTCAATTCACAATGTTAATTTTCACATTTTCAGATTAGAATGGTAATGATAACCGCTGACAAGCTGCTGACAACATTTGAAATGAGTGATCTTTACCTAGCTTTAATTAATAATACTATGCTACCGTTTAGCTACAAAATGACAAAACTTTATAACTTAATATTGTTTAAAAAAACTTTATTTATCGAAAATAATAGGCCATTTTGCAGAATCATGACATATAGGTGTTCTTTTCTTGCGATATTGATATAACGGTAAGTTGCTTGCCATGACCAGGCAAAGGTTTTATTGGTGTTATGATGGGAAATGTAGAAAGTGATGTTTTTGTAGCTTGTCCCAAACAAAGTCAGGATATTTTGGCCTCTGCTGCTTTGTTCAAGAGCTACTATTATTATTTAATGGCAAAACTAAATTGTTGGAATTCATGAAATCTTTTAAAGCCGAATGAGCAAATGTTGTAGATCTTTACATTTCATTCGTCTAAACATCAAGGGCAGGCATCTTGTGTATAAGAGTGTAGATATGTCCGTGAGCAGAAGATTTCACAGCAGCTTAGCCTTTACTTCTACACAACCCTGACAATAATACATCTACAGAAAAAGCTGGATCCTTGGACGTCTGAGGCATTTATAAACGGGAGCCGTTTCAGTTTATTGGCTTCAGAACAGAAAATAAATAAAAATCCTTCAAAAACTTACCGAAGTGTAAACCTGCGTGAAAACATCGTGTGTACTTCATGTTCTCATGAGCACATTTTCCTCCTGTCACAGGAATACACACATTTATATACCATGTCACTCTTCTAACAATAGATGTGGCTACACTTATGTCGGAGTTATTATCACATTCAGTGTAGCACGCTGTTATGAAACATGTTGAAGTGACTCCTCGGTGCTCAGTGTTAATCACTAGACCTCTCTGATAACCCCTCCAAGAGACAAGGAGTAACGTTTTGAGGCAGCTTCATTCGTATGCTGGAGGTGGGCTCAACAATTCTTCAGTTTATTAGAGTTTGGCGGATGTTGCGTTTATCTATTTTACCTGTTTTTCAGACACAGTCCAAGGTCGTGACAGAAAAATGGTAAATGTATCTGTCGCTGTTCATTTATTTCACCATTCTGTAATCACATTTACACTGCAGGTGTACAAGCGTAAACCACAGGCTGTCAGGAATCATCTAGACTGCTTCATTTTATTTGTAATATTGTTTTATGCTATTGCCAATCTCAATAAATAAATAAATTAGTTTGCAAAATATACAAATATCACAATATTTGAGGCATAAACTTTCATTAATCAAACAGTAAAGCATGATCTTTATTCCTCTATAAAAAGACAAAAAAAGGACACACTTATGATTAAATGTGTGGGTGGAATAAATGGTGGAAATAGAACATCAGGTTGTATCAGTGATAAATACACAGCAGAGAAGCTCATTGAGCCGTATTGCATGATTTCTCAGTGAAAACTATAGGTGGAAGGAGGCCAAGAGGAAAAACGGTTGATCTAGCAAATCACAAAAACAACATGCCGTAATTGCTCATTAGGGCTGCATTACAAAATCACAAATAAACAAATAAAATGTGTTTGTGCAGGCATTGGGAATAGATCTAGACAAAAAGAAAGTTGCTTTGGTGTGTTTGTGACAATAGATAAATGCAACTACTGGCAAAAACAGTGCATTCAGTAAGAGTGGGAAGAAAAACACCGCTCAATATTTCATCCAGCTCTCAGTATCAGTTGGATTTTTTTTCCTTTCACTTCTTCTGCCATTCCTTCACCTGCAAACATTTGACTTGGCTCCGCCCACCATCCCCCCCGTCACCTGATCTCCACCTCACTGCACACCTGCACCTCATTAACCTAATCAGCTCCCTCTGTAAATATATATTTATAGCAGCTATTTTCCCCTCTTTCCACTGTCAGTTTGCTATGAGCTTTTGATTAAGCGCCCATTCAACCTGTTTCTTTTTTCAGCCTGCCTTTTTGTTGTAAAACTCTCTTCACCTCTCTGTATTTCTCAACCTATATCTTCTATTTCCTTGACCTTATTTTTGCAAATCTGCACCGTGAAAACTACGCTGCAGTATCAGTTTCTGATTGCTCTGCACAGAAACCAATCACTTTTTGAACCAAGTCTGTAGGTACAAGAAACACCCTCTTTTAAATATGATTTCTAAAATGGATTCATGGATGATACTCCTTGATGGACATCGCAGATCTTCTCACCTCTGGAAATAGTAAGTTTGCAGTCATTCTAGCAGTATTATGTCTGATTTTCTTGGGTTATATAGTTTGCTTATTCAAGAAGAAAACGAGGTGAAATGGGGGGCATATATAGCTGCCTGCTCCTTGCATCAGAGGTAGTATTTTTGTCTTGTTATTAATATTATTCATTTTGTAGCCTATGAAGTAGAAATGATGATTAAAGTTTAAGTATATTTTTCGACATGTTGCACCTACAATAAGGGCATAACTAGCGAGCGTACCCATTTCCCTAACCTCAGCTCAAATGCTAAAGTTTGCTTGCCTCCTGAGTGGGCTGACAAGCTGGCAAAAGGTGAGACACGGGTGGCAACCAGCTTTTTATAGCAGCTCATGTTTTAGGCATGGAGCAGTTTAATGCAGTGAGAAGGCGTTTGTCATTTTCTTTCTACTCGTGTGAAACTTGCAGATTTGTATTGTTGTCGTTTGTTTGAAGCACATGGGTGTGGATCGTTCACATCGCTCATGAATGCACAGATGAAACAAAGCAAAAAGCAGTTTAGATTTAGCAAAATAAATGAATAAAAAGCACTTGGCATGAAGGGACGTCCTACTGAAGCTGCCTTTCTTTTTTTTTGTTTTATTAGAAGCAAAGCTTTGCACTAGTTTCATCTTTCTCTGTGGGTCCCTGTGAGGTGTGTATTTATAGAGGCATCTGCAAGACATACATGCTTCCATCTCCTGCAACACAACTCTCTATCCCCCCCTCGCTGCTCCCAACACACTGGATTCGAACCCGTCAGAATATTTTGGGTTCGGTTGTGACAACCGTCTCCTCTTTCGGCATCCATGTGGGATGGCGTATGTTTGTGCGTGTGCAATGTGGCAACGTGATAAAAGACAGATGTCAGACCAAGACAGAGATAGCGTGGAGGGGAGGTGGAGAGTGGGTCAGCCTCGGCCAAGTCGCTCGGAGGGGGTGGAGAAAGCGAGTCAGAGATAGTGGCACATGTATAATTGACAACCTATGCTTCCTCTCCATAGATTTTATGACATTTTCTCTCTGTAATCCACTTTCCCTGGCCGGCACTAAAGATGGCGGTGGGCTGGGCTGTGAGTTGGCGGCTTTGGATGGAAATGGCAGAGCATAAGCTTGGCGAGGATAATGTGAAGGGGGAGAAAATGCCAAGGCAGCTTTGACAATTTTTTTTTTTCGTTCAGTGTTACTCTTTAACCAAGAAGCAGGTCTGTCACTGATAAAAGTAGAGAGGATGGGAGGCGTCGGGGTAAGGAGACACCGTGAGGGTGTTTTGTTTCAGTATTGTGGGTGGCATCTAAATAGATGTTGATGTAAATGACGGGAAGGAAGAGTGAGAGTGACTGACTGAGGATAGAGTGCTCATGGGTTTGGATGCTGATTCAGTGCTGAATACATTTTCTCTTCACTGGAGATTATGTGCCACAAAGTATGTAAGATTACACGTGTGTGTTTGTTCTGTTGAAGAGCTATTCTGGTCTTCTACAAGTTTGGGTCTTTTTGTAGTTTCCTCCAGAAATCCATCCAGTATTAAAAAAGATTCAATTGTCTGCCATTACATTTTGTCCATACATTGACAGACATGACTGTCCCTGGAAGGTGAGACCTTTCAAAATTTTAATGTGATTGTTTAATTTATGAGCAAATATATAAAAATTAGTAAGATTCCCACCAGCCTCAGTTGTGCTTTGTGATTAGCTAGAAAAGATAAACAAGGATGTGTTGCCAGATTGGGCTGGTTTCTGCCCAATTGGGCTACTTTTAATTAAATTGGACTGGGAAAAATGAAATTTGTGCTGCCTTTGTCAACTTTTGGCAGTTTTGAAAATGTTTATATAATATTCATTGTGTCCACTCACTGATAATAATTACTTATCTAAATGACAATGAAATATCTAATTGACGTGAGTTGTCGTCTTTAGGGATAAGGGAGGAGTTGGACGTCATCACCATTCATAAGGGGAATTCTGCACATTGTGTATGCTCTTTGTGGGCTGTGATCAACTCTTTATGTAACATTTTATCTTTGGTTATTTCATGAAGATATGAAGCTTTGCATGCACCTTTTTGTTTTCTAATGGCTTTGGTATTACAAGTGTGTCTGGCAAGATGATTTATGATTTGGGCTGTTTTTTAATTACATTGCACAGATTTGAAGTTGTGATTGGGCTGGAAATCATTGTTGGCATGCTAACAATGATTACATGATAACAAACTAAACAGAATTTGACGAAAGTTTTCTTTTGGCTTAAGGGCTTGTTGAGCAGTTTTTATTTATTTATTTTTATTAGAATAAATGTGCGCCATCTGTATTCAGTTCTCATAGTCAATGTGAAGCTGTGATGGATGTTGACTTTGACTGTTTGTCTGGGTAAACTTTGTTTGACTGATGGGTGTTTATTCAAAGTTTCACACTTTAAGTTTCACTTCCTTTTCCATACACTGTCTTGACTTATTTTTAGTAATGCTAAACAACATTGCCATCATGATAACACGGTACTTGCCGAGGATATTGCGTATACGAAACTGCAGAATGTTGTTTCCTTGCCTGTGGTGATTGTATTTGGCTCAGCAGACGTGAGGTTTGCTGCAGGTCACCGTCCCCTTGCCTCGCGGCGCTCTAAAATGACAATCACAGTTTGCAATCTGCTCCCATCAACAATGCCTCCACCAGCTCGTATGGACCTTGTCCTGTAAAACTGAACCAGCCTGACTTAATCCACACTGTTCTCCTCTATGGATACGCATGCTCACAAACCAGAGCTCCCCGATACACAAAGAAATGGAACTATATTTATTCTCAACTACAATACAAGCACAGAGAAACTGTGAGCTCCAGCACACGCACATGCGCTGTCAGTCTGCAGCCCTTATTTGAAAGCATGGGACACCCCAGAGAGACAAAGAGGACCAAACAGGGCCAACTAGATTAACTAGATTATTTCTTTCTATCTTCGTCTCAGTTGTCTTCTCCTCCTCGCTCTACCTTTCCGTCTCCCTCATCTTGTTTTGTTTGTTATTCCATGCATTGCAAATTTCTCTCTCCTCTCTCTCTCTTTCTGATCCCTCCCTTCTACTTAGCAGCTACCTCTCTGTTTGCACGTATTCTCCATCACCTGTTTCTTCTTTCGCACCTTTGCTTTCCCCTCCATCCCTCCTCTCTTCTGAATCTTCCTCATCGTGCTTCTAACCATCCATCTAAGTGTGCATTGTTTTTGCACCACGCTGTTCCACATCACAGCGTACGCCGCGTGTCCAACTCCCCTCGTCTCTCTCTCTCTCCGTCTCTCCAGGCGTTTTATCTCCCGGTACAGTGCTTATCTGTTGTCTCTTGGAATTGCATGACGCAAAACTAGCAGGTGGAGAGGAATTGTTTACTCCCCTTTTTTTTCCACTTTTCCACGTTAACAATTAAGTTGTATAGTTTGCAATTAAAGCTTCTCCTTTGTAGCACGAACTACAGCAACTATAATTAAAAAATAGGTGTTAATTTATTCGTGTGTGTGTGTTCCTTCAAGTTTTGCTTCAATGTTTTTTTTTGTTTTGTTTTCATGGATGAATGTTTCTAAATGTCTCTTGCTTTATGAATTTTTTTTATTTATTTTTTATTACACGTAAGGCACATGAATGTTTGGTGCAATCCCAGTATTACGAGCCCCCGAGGCCGTGTTCACACACACACACACACACACACACACACACACACACACACACACACACACACACACACTTGAAAGAGATGAAGTTCCTGATGGGAAAACAAACATGTTAATCGAATGACACACCAAAGTAAAAGGATTTGCCCCCGGGCAGAACTACAAACAGTTATTGGATTTTCTGAATATGAAGTGATTTTTCTCCCCCGTGTCCTCGCCACATGTCTCTGAATGTCTGCGATTGGCTCAGCTTGACTGAAGGGAAGTCATTTCCACAACAGTAAATCATTTTATTATGTCAATAGAAAGTGGGCAGCCCACCTCCTCAAGCCTTTAAGTGAGGGGAAAAACAAAAATAAAGAAGATAAATGGACCACTTGTTGTGGCGCTTTTAACGTGAAAGAGGTACAAATCGCTTTTAAAGAGTGTCATAGTCACCCACGCGTGATATTTTTACAAACCGATGGAAGAAGAGCTTCAATGCAAAGGTCTGTTCTTCAGAGGCAGTTTGAAGTTCAGTGTTTTGGACAAAGACACTTCATTATGACAAACCCTGCAAGTGATGATATGTTTTCTGATGGTCAGGCGATCTGTCAAGGGTGCTGTTGCCCAGTGCATTGTGGGATATGCTTGAGGGGCCTGGGGAGAGAAAATAAACAGTCAGAGTGAGGTTGTTTTTTGTTTTGTATTGGCAATAAATGAAAAGACCCAACTAGCAATGTGCCTGTTTGTCTCTGAATATGTCACAACTTCTGGTCAGAGACTCACACGGACGGATTCACAGTTCAGCCCTTTTTAATAAGCATCTATGTTTGTTTGTTTATATTGTGATTCTGGAAATAAAATGGCAATAACCAATCTTTATGCTTGTAAATCTAGAATTCAGCGTTAGCCTAGCAGTAAAGCCAGGACCGGCACATGCACCCGTCTATTTGCAAAGTAGCAAATACCAGTAAAAACGCCAATATTTCAATCACTTTACAACAGAGTCATGACAGCATCCTGTAAATATAGGTTACAAATAATAATCCTTTATCGGCTCCCCAAACGAAATTCTACCAGAGTAAATCCCCTCCTATACACCGCTTTATCGCGTGCGTCAAACACACGCAGAGGATGTGCGCAAGCAAGTTCAATCTACGAGAGCAAAGCAAGCTTCCCTTTTTCATATCTGAGATCTGAGCGGTAGTTGTTGGTTTGGTGTTACCGGACTTGAAGGGGCGCCGTTATAATCGCCTACGATCAATATATCTCAACAACAAATCCCTCTGACATGCTGCTGTATTTCCTTATTCTCACATTGCATCTGTTTTGGATAGTAGGTCAAACTACCATTGGTTTGTGAAAGCCTTGTTCCTGCCATGCAAATGCTGAGTAGATCTAGAAACTAACATCAAACAATCATGAATCATCTCCAATAAGGGCCTTATAAACACAAATTGCATCAGTGGATTATTACTACAGTTACTACAACATTGCTTTAGTGTATTTGTTGGCTGCTGTGAGTATTTACAGCAAAGGGAAGGACATATTTTATCAACTCAAAATCAACAACAAAGATGCATGTTCATGAAGGAACATGTGACCTGGTGTGTTTTTAGTAGATCTTTGGACAACAATGGAGCTCAGAGGAATACAGCCACACGGTTAATACAATCAATTCATTGATGATGTTGGTGTTATTGTTTGTTTACAATGAGAAAAAAATCTATTTCTTAACCTTTCAACACTTTATGTGCAGTTATAATCTATTGTTTTACGATGATGCATCAAATGATCTCGTAGATATCAGCCTACAGAGAATTATCACCGGTATCTGCAGCTCCTCCAGACTTTACAGAGATGAGTTTCCGCTCATTGTTTCGCTGTCAGACCACAACTTTACTGCAGCGTCATATTCAGCTGCAGCTAAAAAAAACTTGTTAGTGGAGACTTAAAACTGCTAAAAAAGAGTAAATATTGGACCACAAATTGCTTATCCATATTAATAAAAATGTCTCTCCATGTCTGCTGGAAATGGAAATATCAAACTTTTTGTTATCAAAATAAATTTGTTGGTTTCAATATTTTTTTTTTGTCAGCTATTTTAATCACATTAACACAATAGAGTGCAAGAAACATATTCAAATAATCTCTAGATTAGCTACAAATGTGAACGATTGATTGTGATATTTATTTTCTTATTTCTTTTTAGAAAAAGATGCTTTGAATAATGAAATAAAGGAAACGGACTCAAATCCTGCTGCACACCTACAGGAAGAAGACAGCAGCTCACATTTCAGGACACTCATGGGTTCTGTCTCCAAAGGCACAATCATAACGACTCACTCTGTCCCGTTCCAACTTAGAGCATCTCGGCAGCGTTGATGCTTTTTGTTTAGCCCAGCGGGCAATGCTCAAGATTACAAAACACTCTCCTCTGTTCAACCGGTTCATTTCTGTTGACAGCTTTATTATAGCTCCCTCCTCATTTGCATAGGTAATCAGACCATACTTTCAGAACCTGTTAGGATTCAAGATGGCAGCCACTAATTGGAAAAGGAAAGGCAATAAAGCACCGTTTGAGCTGGCGTCTCCAACTTCCTCTCTTTGCGTGGGACTAATAAAGTCAGGTCCCTGCAGCTCGGGACGGATTAACTTGTTTTTTTTTTTTTTTTTGGTCTAAGATGAAACATATGAAGCGGGTTAATTGCCTTGGCCCTGGCTGGTAATGGCAGAGAAATCGTCTAAAGCATATAATCTTTTCAAATCCGCCGCTCTGCCACAGTGATGACTTCAACAGCCAGAAGAGAGAGAGAAAAAGAGTCAGAAAGCCGCCTCACGCTCGACCGCCGTATTGACTCCCTGTGTTCACAACGGTGGTATTTACCTGACTGAAGCCGCCGCAGCAGAGGAGGAGAAAAAAATATATAATTTGCCCATTTTCTCAACGATCCGGACTCGTCAAACACTTGCTATCCTGCTGCACACGCACACACAAACACACAAACACACATCCAGCAGCCCTACAGGTCACTGTTCAGTCACTTCCCAAACAACCGGCTGCATACTGATGCACACACACACACACACACACACACACACACACACACACACACACACACACACACACACACACACACACACACACACACACACACACACACACACACACACACACACACACACACACACACACACGTGTTTGCTCTGCGGGCCACGAGAGCACGGCTCATTGTGACTCCTGCCGTTGCAGAAATTGGAATTTTAATGAAGTGAGCGCAGCAGTGGTTGTCTCCTCGCCCCTCCTGGTGTGGGAGAATGGCACTTTATCCACTCCGGCCTAAAAATGGCCCAGTGATTTCATTAGAGATAGAGGTAAAAAAAAAAAAAACCCTCCAGTCACCCTCTCCCCTAATAACCTCAGCCCTTGTTGTGCCCATGTTAAGAGAGAGTTGAGTACATACTCGTTGACCTCATCTGTTCCTGCTCGGCTTTTAACCACTTCTACTTTCAGTTCAACCTACTTTGCGGTCTTGAAGTCAACCTTCTGTGTGTCCCTTTCATAAACTTGTTGACAGACGCAATAAAAAAAACCTGCAAATATTTCAGTGGAGAACACATTTTGACAAAGTAGTTTCTGAGTAGTAGGTTTATTTTTGCAGCTATATATCCAGAATTCCATCTGCAGTTCATTTCGAGGGACAAAGTGAACAAGGTTGAATGATTTGAAAAGTCAATACCAATGTTTCTCTGTGAGAAGTCTCTGGATAATCCACTAGTCTGGCTGTGAACACACCTTTTCTTGAGTAGAAAGTTGTTTTTAAGAGAGCTGTGACAGTGAGGTCTGTGGATTATTCAGATATTAATAAAAACACTTATACTTAATACTTATTTCTCCGTACAGTTCAACATACTCAACAACTTTGGTTTGGTGAACTAACCTCTTAATTTATATTCTTTTAAAAGCAGCAATTATCATGTTTTGTTTTGAATATTTGACATATTTAGGCCTTATGAAATTATAAAGTACCTGGGTGTTCACTTGAACAATAAACTGGACTGGACTAATCATTCAAAGGCACTTTATAAAAAGGGTCAGAGCAGACTCTATCTGCTGACGAGACTGAGGTCCTTTGGAGTGCAGGGAGCACTCCTGAGGACCTTTTTCAACTCTGTGGTGGCATCAGCCATCTTTATGCAGTGGTCTGCTGGAGCAGCAGCATCTCAGCAGCCGACAGGAAGAGACTCAACAAGCTTGTCAGGAAGGCCAGCAGTGTGCTGGGGTGTCCACTGGATACGGTGGAGGTGGTGGGAGACAGGAGGATGATGGCCAACCTATCATCCCTGATGAACAACACCTCTCACCCCATGCAGGACACCCTGGCAGCTCTGTGCAGCTCCTTCAGCCACCGGTGTGTGAAGGAGAGGTACCGCAGGTCCTTCCTTCCTGCTGCTGTCAGGTTGCACAACCAACTCTGCTCCCAGCAGACCACATGACACTAAAAACCTGTGCAATTATAGTTATAATAGTTATTCTGTCTGTACATATAATATTTCAATTATTGTGGATTTTACTGTTTTTTTTTTATTGCTATTTATAATAGTTGTTTTTTTATTGCATTTTATTTTTTATCTTGTCTTTCTTTTACTATGTCTCTTGTGTGCACTTTACCCTATGCTGCTGTAATCCTGCAAATTTCCCCGCTGCGGGACTAATAAAGGATTATCTTATCTTATCTTATCTTATCTTACTCTTTTTATATGGGTAACATGTTTGCAAACAATCTGCTATTTTACTCATCCAGCAGACACAGAGCAACATACGCATTTATTTTCACCAGACGAACATTTTATATTTACTCTGACTCTTTAGCTGCTAAATGCACCGCAAGTAGATGCTAGCTTTGTCTGTCTGGACAGGAAGTGTGCAGCATTATCAGAGCTTTTTTCTGCAGGCTGATTAAAACATCTGATTGAAGAGAGCAGTCTGCAAAACCGAAACAACGGGCTGAAAGATGCTCTATTGAGCTGAATGGAACCCCTCTTAGTCCATTGGTCGGCTAATCGGTTGTTTTGGTCTCTGTTGACGAAGATCTCTGTTGTTGATTGATCATTTTTTCATTCTAAATGTCTCATTTCCAAGAAACATGAGCACATTTGTGCTAACAGAAGGCATTAATAATCTGCGGGCCGAATGGGACGCTTTTTGAGGACCATATGTGGCCCGTGAGCCACCAGTTGACCATCACTGCTTCTCAGTTTTAGATTTGTAGGAATTACTTTTCTTGCCATTTCATTGGTTTCCTTTCATATTCTCACAGAGCCAAAATCAATTCCAGACACTTAAAACCCTGCTTGAGCTGTGAGCCATTGTTTGTATACAAAAATATTGATTAATGCAGCTTTAAGCTTACATTCCCTAAGTTGCAATGATTTTTTTAATGTCTGCCTTGTAACAAGTGATTTTTTTTTTAAATTTAATACATTCTCTGCTGCATACAAACGCATAACAAAAATCCTCACACACCGGTCTTTCTCCTACATTTGTTCTCCTCAACCCTCCCTGTCCTATATAGCCGTTTACGCCAACAGCACACCGGGCATTTTTAAAGCACCACAGTGCTGATAACAAAGAGGTGATTTCTTTAGAAACACTCAACTTTCTTCAATATAAGGAACCAGTGAAAACGGCATCCTTTCATTTGTCAGAGAAATCAATTTAGGCTCTCCTGTGCCCCGATCGCATTGATGAGCCATCTGCATCCACACCTTTCTATTTAATTGTGCGAGTTGGGCAAAAGCACATAATTGCCGTCACTACAGCAGCTATTTCGATTTCAATCTTTCAAAAGGTTATGGCTGAGAGAGGCTGAAGGGAAAGGAATAAGTGGTAGATTGGTGATTGAGTAATAAGGTGAAAGGCATGAAGTTTGGTGGCTGCTGCTTTGGTGTGATTGCACACAAACACTTCACTTTCTCCTTGTATTTCTACACTTGAAACCATAGTTATATATGAAAAAGCAATACATTAGGTGTCATTTCTGCTTTGCTATTTCTGTTAAGCAGTGGATAAAATAAGTATAATAATGAAAGTATGCAGTGTTGTCAACATGTATTCCAGATATTGACTTTAGTGCATCTTGTTATGTGGCTTCAAATACAAATAGATAATAAATCAAGAGGTATCCAGAATCTATTTAAAGATTATAAAAAATATAAAAATTTAACTTGATATTTTAGGAAATACACTTATTTTCTTTCTTGCTGAGAGTTGGATGAGAAAATCGATATGTAGCTGGAGCAAGCTGCTATGTTAGCTTAGCATAAAGACTGGAAACGGAGGGCAACTGCTCAGAATGTACCAGCACCCCTAAAGCTTATTAAATAAAACATTATATCTCGTTTGTCTATTTGTCAGGTGTATTTTGACCTTTTGTTACCTTTGGACAGAGCCAGGCTAGCTTGTTTCCCTCTGTTTCCAGTCAATATGCTAAGCTAAGCTAAACGGCAGAAGGTGGTATAGATCCTCAAATCTGTACTTCCCAAAATATCAAACTACTCCTTTGAAGAAATCAAATGCAAACATTCGGTCCATGCACTATAGTGTTTTCCATTCTGACAGCGCAGACATGCATTTACTAAACACTTAGCTTTCCTGTCAGGCCTTCTTGTCAGTGCCGCAAAGTGGTGTATTTGCAAACGTAAAAGTACATGTAATAGGAAAAAAAACAAGTCACAAGTGTTTGCTGAACAAGATGTGCTGCTGTTACCAGTGTTGGTAACACTTTGCACGGCAGCTGGATTATTGAGATGTCACAAGATCTTGCGAGAATTGCGGGATCACAAATCGCCCGAAAATCAATCATGTCGGAGCTCAAGTAATGCAATTGTGACCCTGAGCTCCCAAAGAGGTAGCATAGATGCTGCAATAGCATTATTTGTCTCTGAACTGGAGAGTATTTATTTTATTGAAAATAAGAGAAAAGAACGAAAGTGAAGTCTATCCTCGATGGGAAAAGCTGTTTTCACTTTACTCCCGACTCCTTCGGTAAGAGTTTGTTTGACCGACGGTTCATCAAATCACATATCAAGTTTTTCTTTCTTTAAGTGTCTGCCCTTTGTGTAACAAATAATCTAGCAGGAAACAATCCTTTATCATTTTAACATCAGTGGCCACGAACACAAAAAATTCCCTCTGACTATATCTTTCACCGACATTTCATTATAGTTGTGTGGCATTGCCACACATGAGAAGGTGGTCAGATGGCGTGCAAATCCGCTTCCTGTAAATACCCAACCTTTTCGAATTGGGGTAGCACCTTGTGAGTGTGGTTTCTAAAAAACGATAACGTGTTCCTGCTCTTTGTTTATAGCAAATAAGCAGCTACTACAGGATGTGTTGCATTCGCTTCCTCTTTCTCGCTCACACACTTTTATCATCTCTTCTGCTCCCAGGCTGCTTGAATCTGTCATGACTTGAGAAATTCTTGTGATGTTCCTTGTGGTGTTTCTGGTGAAAGTAGCAACCCTCACAGAAACAGTAGTTGCTTTGGTGGCACAATAGATGCTGTGGTTAAAGGCAAGAGTGACATGTACGGGGAAGTTCCATTCAAAAACAGCTGAGGGCAAACGATGGATTATTATGAGTCATGAATCCCTCCCCCTCAAATCTGTCATGAATAAATCAGTTCACCTTTTCACCATAGACAATCCTAATGACTGTCCTTATTATGAGTTAGGTATCGCAACAACTGTTGAATAGATTCCCATTAAACTTAACGTAATAGTTTTGGTGATCCCTTAACTTTTGTTTTTATCTATCAGCATCCTCCTTATATTTTCTTTTTCCAGTATTTTAGTAGACATTTGGGTCATAAACCAAACTTAAGAGTAGTTTATACTCGCTATAGTGAGGCTGCGCTAGTAAATGAGGTAAATGCGGCCGCAGGTTACCTGGCGCTTGAGCAGGTTACTGTTCCAAATAGTTGGCTGATATAAACACTGTTTTCATATCTGTGAATTTTGCAAAGAAGGCCAATTTATTTTTAAATGCTTCAGAAAACAGGAGGTCTTAAAAATCTACATTTGAGTATATATTTTGCAACCAAATCCAATTGTTTAAAGGATGTTCAACCTCTGTTTTCAAATGCATGTCATAGTTCTTAGACTTCTTTCTTTACAGAGCTTGTACAAAGGCAATAAAGTTGCCTACGAATCCAAAATATTACAGTTGATTACAATTCCTCTTCAGCATTGCCGAGGTTAGTTTATGGCCTTTTACCAGGATACTCCTACAGTCTATGGTGTTACACTTGCTGACTTTTTTTTGTTTCTTCACAGTTCATTTTCTTTGTATGCCCTCTGGCGTTTCGGAGAATAATGCAGCGCACAGAGTATAAACGCCTCCGTTCATGCTCGGAGCTTGCGCGCCATCTGCAGAGGCTCAAGCGGGAGCATAAAAGAAGCTGACGGACGCAAAGAGCCGCTAGTGTGGCTGTAGTGTTGTTCTCCTCCTAAGGCAGGTACTGATGGGAGACATGCAGCATTCTTGATAACTCTGAAATCTTCGGAAATGGAATTCCACCTCCTCACAGTTTTGAGGCCTTGTGTGTTTCCTTGCAACTTCTTTTTGAATTCTATTGAAGTGCATTTCAATTAAATTATTCAGATATCTGAAAAAGTAGGACGTACTTTGCCTCAGAACATTTTGACTTGTATTCTCTTAATACGATTCATGCATTTAATATCCAATTTGTATTCATTAATATTGTGCGTATCAGTGAGTTGACAGTGGATTGCGACTCTACAAAAATGAGTAATTAGTGTAATTAGGTCATTAACATTCTCTGGAGACACTGTAGTGTACAACAGGTATGTCCAACATAAGCACACGAGCACATTAGTCATCCAACACGGTGCACACACAGGTGGATAAATGCCATATGAGACATCAAAATCACATAATTGTAATTTTTTTTCTTCCCTGGTCGGCCAGTTATTAATGGCCACACTCTAATTAGCATGATTACCAGTTTTAGATGGAATTTCAACAGCGTGTATCTTCTAGTGCAGTACAGATGGTGTGTTAAGAGGCCTCTTGAACAAGGGATCCGTGCAACCCTTGTGTCAAAACTGACTTTCGAATCCAGTGCACACGGTTCTGTTTTTAGCAAACTTCTTTTCCATGCCTTTTAAACTCTCACGCAGTCTCTTTTTCCACTTCAATGACTTCTACGCCTTCTCAAAGTTGTTTCCTGTTTTCAACGTTGTCAGCCACTTCAACATGTAGCAGCACCCTTTGTTCACACTGATCCTGCTAGATGTGACCGGCGAGGAGGCGGGGTTATTATGGTCTCTGTCGCAGCTGCATTCACCCGCCTGCACTCATGCAGTTCTCACAGAAAGTAAGAACATGCTCAACGGTACTTGGAAAAATTATGAAAATGGAATGGAGCAGGACATGAGTAGCACGGCGTACGCTCTGGTGTTCGGGTCTGTGATGACTCTGGGTCTGCCTCTGAATGCCGTGTCCCTGTGGATCCTGGTACGCCACCACAGCCTCAAATCCCCCAGCGCCATCTTCATGGTCAACCTGGCCATCTCAGACCTGCTGCTCGTCTTGACCTTGTCCATGAGGGTCTACTTCTACGCCACAGGAACCTGGCCTCTGGGCGACATGGCGTGCATCTGGATCACGATGCTCTTTCGCAACAACATCCGCTCCAGCTCCATCTTCATCACCTTCATCAGCGTGGACAGGCTGCTGGCCGTGGTCTATCCTCTGAGGTCACGCCATCTCCGGACCCCGTACAACGCCTGGAAGGCTGTCGGGCTCGTCTGGCTCTTCGTGGTGGTGGTGAACATCCCAGAGAGTGTGGACTTCTCACGATTCTTAAACATCTACAATGAATCCAGCTGTTTTGAGTTCCATCACAGGCATCCTCCAATTACAGCGATGGCTTATGTTCAGCCCGTGTTGGTGCTCACCATGCTGGCAGTCAACATCGTGTCCACCATTCTGGTGTCTTTGACTCTAACCAACCGTCTGAATGAGTCTGCGAGGATCAAAAACAAGGTAAACGTCATGCTGATTTTCGCCATGAACTTGATGATGTTCACCGTGTTCTTCTTGCCCGTGTCCCTCTGCATTTTATTTAAAAGCTGGAGACCTTATATCAAGCCGCTGATATGCCTCGCTAGTGTGAACTGCTGTCTGGATCCTCTCTTGTACTACTTCTCCTTTGACGGTTTCTGGAGGAGGAAAGAGGATGTGGATACGTCTGGCGCAAGAGATGGTTGGAGAGAGTAGACGGGGACATTTGTGTGTTTGTGTGTGTGGATAGGTGACATATAAGTCACAAGCTGGAAAAACTAAATTATTGTACATTTTTTTTGGAATAAATTTCTCACTTTTCACAAAATTATGTTTCTTTTTTGATTGATCATAACTTTGTCATAATGGTCCACCCCCAAAAACGAAACATTGGCTTTTTTGTTTCCCACAGAGCAGCGTTAGATGACCTGAAACGGAGAGATGTATATTTAAATTTCCTTCAAAGTGCAACAGACTTTCAGTCGCTGTTCTTTCCCCGCATGCATGTTTGACACAAATCTGTTGTTTCGTATCTGTTAACAGGAAAGACGTTGCACCTGAAACAACTTTTAGTTTTTTTTCAGTTCACATCTGAGCTGCAAAATGCAAACAGCAGGCACCGAAACCTCCTCACGTTGCCATGATTATAAATATATCTTACTGACCTGTTTAGATTTGTATTACCTTCAGTCGGCTGCATGAGCTTTAACAGGGACAATAACATAAAACAACCAGTGGGAGCAGCAATTTAGTCCTAAATTACCTAAATGTATAGAAAAAACTATTAATCATTTACTTTTTGACATGTGATGCATCTTACACAACTTTAAAACTGATTAAAAATGTGAGTTAACTGAGGCAAAATACATTTAATAGATTTCAGATGTATTCAAAAACAAGTCACAATAATTAATTCACTTTCTTTCCTGTTGCAACCTCTGCTCAAGGTATCGGTTCTCCATTTGACCCAAATGGCACTACAGCTGTGATTGGAAATTAACACAAACCCTCATCATGGGTACTATGGTTTCCATTACAATCATGAATTTTTATTTTTTTTTATAAAGAAAGAAGGTTCTCTCGAGTTTTAACCCTTAAGCTGTGCATGCTGGGAAGTATTCTATTCTTGTTTCTCTGCAAACTTATGTTGAGTTTTCTTATAAACAATCGAAAGTTTTCTTGTTTACATTAAATGTTTGTCACCGAAACACATTGTGTGCGTCCTTGAGGTCCGACAAACATGTTGAAATACATTTACTTTCTCAAAAAACCCTTCCAAAGTTGTTTTTGTAGTCCATCTCTTCACTGCCCTTGTCAGTGCATCACTACGTTTAATGGAGCATTACATCCCCCAACTATAGCTGCAGAGCATGAATCAACGTGAACCACATGCTCGTGGGAGTGTAGGTGCGTCCTCGTGCACAGTACAAAACAAGGGTTTACTCATAAAAGCATTTAGAGTTTAGTGAATACCAGTAATACACTCATTCTGAAACGGGTCTAAAAATAAAACCTGGAACAGTTTAATCAACTTGCACGCATAAGTTGATTTAATGGTATAAGATAAGTTGATTCCACAAAATTGCTCTATGAAGTTTTACAGAAAACAACAATTAATTCAAGCAGCAGTTTGGCATAAATGTGGAAGTCGACATAATCCATCAAACTTTATTCATGTAAACATGAAGTTAAAAATAAAATATCTTTTCAATAAAAACATTGAAATGACAAACTTAATAAATATAAATAATAATAATAAAAATGTACGTGTTATGGGTTAAGACATAATCCTCCTACATCCTTGTTAGATCTTCTTTTAATTTGGCTCCATCTCTCGTGTGTCTTTGGTTATAAATCCTGACATGCGGGGGCTTTTGTGTTTTTGTTTTTTTTGTCAGCGCCTCTGTTCGGAAGTCTTAACAGCTTTTTGCCAAATGCAGGGACATCTGTGGGAAACTGATCCAGAAAGGATCTAGATTTTAAAACATTCCAGATGTAAAGTCAAGACGTTTCTTTTTTGCTGTAGAAAATTAGGACACGCTTCATCAGATAACACCTTCCATTTCACCTCATACATCATATTTTTGTGCTTGTTTCATATCTAGAGTCGTCGATGGAACACAACCGAACCACAGAAACCACTCCTTTCATCCTGTGTGAATGTTTTCGTGCGTAAGCCTACATTTCAGTGCCCCCCCCTATTTGTGGTCTGAACTTTAACTGAAATACACGTGCTGTCCATTTAGTGACTGAGTGACAGTTTAAATAAAAAAACAAGTTATTTGTATGTGTTAAACACTGTGCCTTCGTAATAAAGTCAGGTCATCTGTGTGGATGCTGCAGATCAGATCTTACTTTTTCATGACCCTTCATAAATTGGAGACCAGCGAGGAGGCGGTTTCCCCTCAAGCTGCTCCATATATGTTTTATGTGACCTTTGCTTGTGACCTCTACGGGAGCAAGGTTGAATGCTGAGAGGCTGAACAGAAAACCCCCACAACAACAACCCTTACTTTATACAGCCTCCCCTCCATGTGTTGATGTTTAGCCTTAACACACTCACTGTTTGCTCAGTCTTGTACTGACTCTGCCGAGGCCATAAAGTCAAATTAATTTTCGCTGCTATTTGGCGCCCAACGCCGAACGGCCTATGTGTACGACAGCTTTTATTCAGCGTGGAGCAGATTGTTTTTGTACGTGTGGTTGAAAGTGGCTTGATTTGTGTTCATAGGGGAAAAATGAGTTTTAGAACCAAGCTGCCTACATGCAGCTTTTCAATGTGTTTTTTCGGATTTCTCTGCCTCTGTATAACCTTTTTTATTTATGTGTGTGTGTGTATCAAGGTCGAGCTTGTGTTTGTTTAGAGCTCTCTGTCTGTAAGTGACTGATATCCCAGATCTGGAGGGACTGGGGAGGGTCTGGCTGTGGTGTGAATGTGTCACGGTCAGCTGACCCTCAAACCCCGGGGTAAAAAGAGGAAATGCGCACACAAACAGTCTCTCTCTCTCTACCGTCTTTTCTCTAGCATACACAAACGTTAACAGTTGCACATAAATACACGGCAAAAAAACAGGAACATTCAGGTCTGCAAGCATCGCTGCCAAGACCGACAAACAAGCCTGTTGAGCCGCAGCCAAGTCTGCCCTGGACCAGAGGAGAACTGCTATTCAAAGACAACAGCAGCTTTGGTGAGTGTGGAGAGTCGGGCAGCACAAAGAGCCAAAAGTAGAGCAAAAACAAAAGAAGGGGACAGACCAAAACAAAATGCTGAGCTCCTGAATGGACAGAGGAGACACGAGAGAGCAGAGGAACAACAATCCTCCATCGTCTGAAGCCTGGAGAGAACCCAGAGATCATTGGAACAGACGGAAATGGGCAGTTAAACCTTGGCCCAAACCGGTGTAACGTTTTCTTTTCAATGTGACATGAGGGTGCAGTTAAAATACATAAGCGGTCACTGGACTGCACTTTTGCTTTTTATCCAAAAGGCAAAAAGAAATTAAGAGGGAAACCTTTTCAATCGAAACCGCAGTTTGTGATTTGGGTTCAAAAAGCACCTGGATGATTCAGAAGAGCCATCACAGACGTGTGAGAACGTTGACTGTGAGTCAAAGTGTCAGGAAATGTCTCATAAATACCAGCTGATTAGTCAGTAGCTTCAATTAGACTGATGTCAGAGGCCCAAACTTCATGTGACATCAAACCTAAAAATCAGCTGTGATAAATTTCATGATCATACTATCCAAGTGAGCATTTCTCCAAAATGTCAAACTCTTGCTTCTTTTTTTTTGCGATTGGTATCCTTAAATCTTTCCTGAATATTTTCACTGCATGCATTTTTGGATGTATTCCCACTGTTTTGCTGCAGCCATTGGTTTCCATTCATTTCCATACAGATGAAATGTAGGAAACTAAAAATAATTAGGACAATTTTAAATGTTGCTTGAGTTGTGTAATCCTAAATACGACCGACTGGGACTCCCTCAGACTCCAAAGGTCAACTTTATCATATCTCACCGGTGCTTTATTCTGTCACTCCAGTTTTTCATAACTTTGTCAATCAATTTGTTATGAATGACTTCATACCTTTTGCTTTTTGTTTTAATGAGTGCTTTTTAAATACGAATTGTGAATACCAGATCCGCATCCGCAGTTTTAATAGATACAACAGAATTGAATAGAATAGATTCATAACAGAACAGATAGATGGTGTTTGCCATGAGTATCACACACTATCAGGGGTGTAGTGGGACTCTGTCAGTCATAAAGTGGGAGACATTTGCAAAATAACCATATTTATGTTTCCATTTAATAATGTCACTCAGAGGTCCCTGCGGCCGATCCACCCGGACACAGCTTTTTTCCGTTCTGGCCCCTCAGTGGTGGAATGAACTCCCCACTGACGTCAGGACAGCAGAGTCGCTGCCCATCTTTAGACGCAGGCTGAAAACTCACCTCTTCAAGAAGTACTACCCTGAGCCTTCCTCGTAGCACTTATTGCATTCGTATTAGTTGTTGCACTTGTTGCAGTTCGTTGCTTATTGAACTTATCCTATTCGTAGTAGTTTGTAGCACTTATTGTATTCATATTAGTCTGTTGCAATTTTGTTTTTGTAGTAATTTGCCTCTGCACTACTGCACTTATCCTATTCTGTAGTAGTTTGTAGCACTTATTGTATTCATATTAGTCTGTTGCAATTATTGTTTTCGTTTAGTAATTTTGCCTCTGCACTTTTTTTACTTTTGCTCTGGTTTATGCTTTAAGATGCTTGTTTAAGAAAGGAGATGCACTTATGACTTCTGGTGACTAGTAGTTCTCTTGAATACCTATGTTGAATACACTTCCTGTAAGTCGCTTTGGATAAAAGCGTCTGCTAAATGACTGTAATGTAATGTAATAAATATGCTCATTATTATTATTTTATGAAAGTTATTTTTTTTAAACTTTTTTAAATTTTTTTTTTACTCTTCAGATGACATTAATAACACAACTAATAATGTTTTTCTTTGATGTTTTTTTTCTTAGTTTGTAATCTGATAGTTTCTGTGATGGCTGGGTCAGGTCACTCTGAGGGCTTATATGTTGAATATGTTAGTAGGATGAGGGTTCCAGTTATTTTTTTTTAGCCTTATTGGCTTTATTAGATAAATAGGGCAGCTAGACTGGAGAGGGGCTGGGGGTGGGGGGGACACATTTTTAAACATTATCATTGTTTGTTAATGCAGATTAAGTACAGAATAACATACATTACATTATGCCAATATAATTATGTAACTTTGACAATCTCACTTTGTCTCTGTGATGGATTTCTAGACTGAAGCTTTTAGATTTACCTATTGTGCAAACATGAATGGAACACAATCGATGCCTGGAAGGGCAGAAAATACGTTTCTGAAACACAACTGCATGCTCTGCAGTAATAAATGGACTAAAACTGCAAAATCACTGGTTTGCTTCAATGGAAAAGAGAAGAGTTTTTGAGTAAAGCCAAGTCATGAAAAATAAGTTTTTGAAACGTGGATTTCCATTGTCATACTTGAGAGGAACTAGTATCTACTGTTGTACTTTTCAGTAATGAGATTGAGAGATGAGCGAGGCTTTGAGCAGATGACGACTCCTGGCCCACTTCCTGCCGGTGAGGCCAAACGGGACCAGAAGGCTCTCTCGCAGCTTCAGACCTCGGCATGATGTAGGCGGCTTCAAAGCAGCGCCGCCGCCGCTTCCTCAGAAAGAGCCGGCGGGGGAAACGCCGGGGGGCGGATGGTGGATGGTCTATCTCTTTGCCTTTCTCTACCTCCTCTCATCCCTCCCTTTTCCCCTGCTTTCCCTCCTCCCCCCTCCTCTCCCCTCTCCCCCTCCAGCCCCGGCCCAGCTGTCAGTGGGAGTATGCGGAGGTGCTGCACTCTGTGTCTCTCTCACACACACACACACACACACACACACACACACACACACACACACACACACACACACACACACACACACACACACACACACACACTTACCGGAGAGCCGGGGTGGATGGAGAGATCAGAATTTAGTGACCGTAGGGTGATTATGTCTATATATGAGGAGAAAGATGGAGGCATCAGGAGAAGGAGGGAGGGGTGAACAACAGGACAAATGGAAACACGGGAGGTTGATTCGTTGAGACAAAATGACCTCTAAGGTTGAGGGACAGATAAGAGAAGGAGGAAGGTTGACTGCTTGAAGACACATGACGAGCAACTCTGGACAGGAAGTAGGATGATGGGAACAACAACAACAACTACAGCAGCAGCAGCAGGCGACCACCTGACTTTGACCTGCCCTCGCAAATCTCAAGTCTAAAATCTATTCCTCTGAAAGAGGAAAAAAACGTAAAAATGTTTAAACACATGCACATATAAAGCACACACTTCTCTTTGAGAACACACCACATAACAGCACACCTCCCCAGTGGCTTTCAGCTGTGGAGAAGATGGTTTCTCTATTCTCTCTCTGTGTGTGTGTGTGTGTGAAGTAAATGATCAA
Source organism: Anoplopoma fimbria (assembly GCF_027596085.1). Lineage (NCBI taxonomy): Eukaryota > Metazoa > Chordata > Actinopteri > Perciformes > Anoplopomatidae > Anoplopoma > Anoplopoma fimbria. Next base: position 4,759,633 of record NC_072449.1, on the reverse strand, counting down.
ATTAAGATGCATGAGTGTGCTTTTCTATCTGTCACACTCGCTGTGCACAGAGGGATCTCCACCCAGGCCTGCTCTGATGGGGGGAAAAAAGAAGAAGCCCAACACCAAACTGTGTCTCACATTCTAGGGTGTGGATGTGTTTCCCCCCTAGCTGAAAGATAAATGTAGAAACAGACTTCCATATTCCTGCATCTCAACTGTACAGTGTAACAAGAGGCAAGACAAGAACATGATCTTTAAACTATATTGGTCTTTTGTGAAAGGACTGCACGGACAACCACATTGAGTCTGGGAAAACAACCATACTTGTGTTATCGATCATGGAGCGCTCTGGGTTCAATGATGCTGCTGTATTATCTGTAACTCATAAATCTCTGCAAAGTGCCTGAAATACATCGTGAGACTTTGGCTGGCTGTAAGTCTGCTCAGTGACACAAAAGCTAATATATGCCCCACTATGGGAAAATGTCAGCCAGGTGCACTGAGGGAGACTCATTAGCACCTCGGCACTCTGCAGCAGAGTATCATAAATGGATTTGGAATGAGACCAGTGCAGACTCCAGATTTAGCTTCAAGAATAAAAATCAATAGGAAACCAAACTGTAACATGGCCTCCATTACAACGCGAAAAATTCCCAATTTCTTCACAATTTCTTCACAATAGTTGATGTAACTTCAGCACTGAAGTACTTTAGCATTTTATATTTCTGTGTACAAAATAGTTAATGTTTATCCTTATTTCTTCTTGGAGCTCCTTGTTTTTTTTGTTTGTCTGTTTCTGTGTACCAGTGAGCGTAAGTAACCGGAGCCAATGAAGCTGATTCTGATTCTGAAGGTCGTTGTGATCACGGATGCTGTTTTCTTTTTTGAGCACATGAAACATCTTGTGACATATTTTTTTTTTTTTTTTTTTTTTTTTTTTTTTAGGTCGTCAACAGTCTGGACAACCTTAAAGCGTCCTTGTAGAGCTGCCTCCCCTGCAGGCAGCAGTGCTTTAAAAAAACATCTTATTTAAATCCTTCAGTTGTTTCGGGAGGTGTCCTAACAGCACATTATATATTTATTACGCAACGCTGTGCTCATCATCAATTTGGACCTAATATCCTCATCCTATTCTTATTGTTTCCATCATCATTTAGCAACCTAAACAGCAAATGGCTGCAAGTAATGTATGGCACTGATATTTCCCAAAGGTGAAATACTTACAGGAGACAAATAGAATTGCACATTAAACTACTCAGCCAGGTTAGATTGCACACACACACACACACACACACACACACACACACACACACACACACACACACACACACACACACACACACACACACACACACACACACACAGTATGAGAGAAACTTTTAGCTTTTTATTTTACCCCCCCCTTCTGGACTCCGAGCAGACAGACGGACACAGTGTGATATTACATTAGCATTATAGCTCACCATTCACTGCTCCCAGGGTGGGCGGATATGGTGGCCTAGTGGGCATAATGTGTGTCAATAATGAAAAAGGCATCGAGAACAGGAGAGGAATTCTAACAAAATTGACAATTTGCAGCAGGTTCTAATTTTGAGAATGGCCTTGATTTTGGGGAAAAAAACCACAAAAAGTATGTGTGACTCGCATGCAGCTCGGTCACTGATACAGAAAGTCTTATTATACTCAGGAAATAACTTTCCCCGCTGAGCGCCCAGATGACTTGAAATGCTAGATAAAGATTAGTTATTTTGCACACAGCTCTTCTGTGCTACCATATTTGTTTTTGTTGATTAATGGCTGCAATTTGTGGAAGATCTGTGGCTGTGCTGTGAAGCCCTGAGGAATGTATTAGCCTTTAATTTATGTCCTTAAATGTTCAGTGTTTGATATTCTACGGAACAAAATATTGAAATGGACATATATTTTCATTTGTTTTCTTTTTAATATCATATGTTTACATAATGGGGGATAGTAAAGTAGTGATAACTTAAACGTTGAGGCCCCCCCGAGGGTCCCAGCACCACTGATTTGGTTTCTCTGAAAGCCTTTTCTGTCAACTATAAACCACTTAAGTTGTTTCCCAGTGAAAAGAAGACAAAATTTAATTTCATCACTGGATGGTTTGGATTCTAATCTGTGCATTGTCATCTGTTTGCATTATTGTATTTCCTCAGCCTCCTAGATAACGCCGGCAATATTTTCTCCGCCTCCCAGAATAATCCTAAACCAGCCGAGATAGTCCAAGAGAAAAGGTTCCTTTGAGATAGTCTACTCAGGAAAATTTAAAAAGTTATTATTAATCTTACTGCCCGGCACCAACTGAAAAAAATAGAGCCTTTTATACATGTACACACTCACACACGTGCCAACACACCAACACACACCTTAGACAAACTGAATGATCAAGTACATTTTTTTGAAACATTTGAGACAATAACATTATCTCTGAAAAACGAGCCATGTCGCTCAGAGATTTGTCATTTTGCATATTTTAGAAATAAATGACAATATTTGAGATTTGAGCAGCACTTTTGAATGTTTTCAATGATTAGAAAAAATACTTTGGTAATTATCTTGCTGTTCTGGTTATATTAAAATCTGTCAATCTATCTTTTCATCTTTTTTTTTTAATGATCCAAACTCTAAGCCTTCAGTCCAGATAAATCCCTGTCGGGAAGCAGTTATACAAGCAACAATATGTTTTGGTTACTAACAAAAAAGTACATTTTAAAGTAATACAAATACAGGTGGGTGTCCTATAATGGGTTGAAAATATTGCATTTCTGTTGTAAGTGCATGAACAGTTAGCTATGTTTCATGATGATATATCATTTTAGGATGAGCTGCATCTTCAGGCAAGTAACAAATACTACTGCAGTATTTAAATACGCGGCTGTGGCGTAGTGGAGAGCAAGGTAGTTCTCCATTCAGAGGATCGGTGGTTCGATACCCGGCTTCGGCAGTCGATGTGTCCTTGGGCAAGACAACCCCAAGTTGCTCCTGAAGGCTTGCCATCGGTGTGGACTGGATGATGAATGTTAGTTAGAGTCTGATGGTGGCACCTTGCATGGTAGCCTGTCATCAGTGTGTGAATGGGTGAATGATATGTAATATACTACTGACTGTAAGTCGCTTTGGATAAAAGCGTCTGCTAAATGACTGTAATGTAATGTAATGTAAATCACATTATATGTCTGTAATCATTGTGAGTTTACAGTGACTTGAAGTGTTATGGCATTTTAACACTAGCCCATTTATAAATGCATGACAACAGCATTGTGTTCTTTAGGCACTTGTTCATGTAGTCATTTATAAAAAAAAAAAAAAAAAAAGATGCTTCTCAATTGTTTTCATATCCCTCCTCGGCGTGGCAGCCTGGCTGTGAGCTGGAGTGGACTGGGATGCTCCAGAGATGGATGAAGGGAGGAGGAGGAGGAGGAGAGAGGGGAGGGCGGAGGATGAGAGAGAGAGAGAGAGTGTGAAGGGGTGGAGGAGGAGGAGGAGGAGGAGGGGGGGAGCGCCTGAATCCATCTCTCTCCTCCCTCTCTCTCTCTCTCTCTCTCTCCCTCTCTCTCCTCCATCTCTCCCTCTCTCTCCTCTCTCTCCCTCTCTCTCTCTCTCCTCCCTCTCTCTCTCTCCCTCTCTCTCTCCTCCCTCTCTCTCCTCCCTGTGTGACGTCGCTGGGTCTGGTCCCGGGGTGCTCTGCCTCTCTCCAGTCCCGTCTCCGCCGCCAAACCGACCCAAGTCGCTCGCTGCGCCTCGTCCGTCCCCCACAAACCTGCGGTGCGACGCGCGCCTTGCGGGCACCCGGTGTCCTCCTCCTCCTCCTCCTTCTTCATCCTCCTCCTCTTCTTCTTATTCTTCTCCTTCTTATCTTTTTCTACTCCACGTTGCCTGGCTTGTCCCACATATCAGTGAACTGTTTTCCACACTCTGCCTGAAGAGAGAGTGAGAGGAGAGAGGAGAGGAGAGGAGGAGAGGAAAACCAGAGGCGTTGACTGAGAGGGAGAGAGGGCGGACAGGAGAAGGAAGAGACGGAGAGAGGAAGAAGAAGAAGAGGAGGAGGAGAAGAAGAAAGCTGCTGAATCTCCACCGAGAAGATGCTGAGACTAGCCGGCGTGCTGGCCGTGCTGGCTCTGGGGCTGAGCAACGCGCACACCAAAGGTACGGTGGGTGAAGGGCATGATGCAGAGACATGTCCATCTGATTGATGCTGTGCTGGCTACAGTCTGTCTGTCTCTGTGTGTGTTTGATTCTCTCCTGCAGTGATTCTCTTTGGACTTGTGGAGACACGGACACTTGATAATAATATCTGTATCACTGTACAGCCCCAGATATCACTTGAGGGTGTTTGTTTTATCTCCCACAGCCTCTGTAAAAAGATTGAGAGTGGTGTTCAACACCGGGGCTTACCGGGGGATTTATTAGAGCACATTTTCTTGGGTTGATCTCATGGGGCATCACTGTGGTGTTTCAGGGACTCTCCGTCTTGTTGTGGTGTCTTCTTCTCCTTCGTTGCAACAATACTAATATTTATTTGAAGCGGCTGAAACGTTGTGTTCCACTGTGAGATGATGGGAGGCAGTGGATCTTTTTCTGTCTGTGACTGATAGGTAAAGGTAGGTGGGAGGAAAGTAGAGCGGGTAATCTGAAGTTTGGAGTGGAAACCTGCAAAAGAAAGTACCATTTGGGTTCTTCCAAATCCCACTTCAGCATATTTGAGATTGTAAATTGGCAGAATATCCTTTTGTGTTTTTACTCGTGTGGCCGAGATAATCTTATTGTAGTGAAAACGCCCAATTGTTAAACAGAATTTAAGTCTCTTCTGGTCAGGGAAGACCACAATCATGAGTAAATCCCTCCCAAAGGGATTTACTCATGATTGTATTTGTGAGTTCTACTAAGACTGTGAATGCTGGCTTTCTCTACAGGAACCAGGACAGAAGGCTTATATACAGGAACATGAGAATATGATCAGATCCCTACTTGTCAGTAGAGATTAAAAAATTGGCAGAATATCCTTTAAACCATGGTGTTTTTACTAGTGCACGTGTGACCGAAGATTATCTTATTGTGCTATCGACTCACTTCTGGTCAGGGAAGACCACAAGCAGAAGTAAATCCCTCCCAAAGCTAAAATAAATGTATGTATGCATATTAATCTGCCAGTACTCCAAAACTGTGAACGCCGGCTTCCTCTACAGGAAACAGGACAGCAGACTTGTTTTACAGGAACATGAGAATATGATCAGATCCCTACTTGTCTGCAGCATCTTCTGCAAATTTACCCAAACGATCGATCAATCCATCTGGAATCATATGCACCGTATGCATAATATGTCAATTTAATTCACAGCTTCAAATATCTCATTTAAATTCCACAACACGATAAATGACCCCCCCCAAAAGCCACCGATAGCTAATAATGACATAAAGATGTCATGAACGTGTGCCATCACTGTTGGCTGGTTCTTGCTCCATCACCGAGCTATTTTTAGGTCCACCAGTATCCCCACTGCGGCTCCATTCCCCAGTGAGCTCGGCGTGTGCCGTTGGTAAACGTGGCAACAAGTTCCTGCTAATCAACTCCCTGTAGACTGCGGCTGTTTTTCTTTTTTTTTTTTTTTCTTTTTTTAAATTTTTTTTTATAACAAGGTGACACCTTGTCAGTTTCGTCTGGCAGCCGAGGAGACACCAGCAGTCTGATAAGCTGCCCTCCTTGACACAGGAAAGAGCTGCCCAGCTGGTCTGCTGGCCGGGTGTCTGTGGAAGGAAGGCATATGCTAATAGGCCTGTTGGAGGCCGTGACCCGGCCCAGAGGTCAACCTGTTGCCTCATACACACTTTTATTTAAATAAGGATTTACTTTATCATGCACTGTGTTCCAAGATCTACGTGAAACTGTTACCTGTTTGGGGATGATTGTGTGCAAACCTGATTAATTCCTATATGTAATACTGCAGGAAAGTTGCATTGTAAGGGTGTTTTTTTTTGTTATTTTTTTGTACCTTGGTAACTAGAGCTCGGCTGTGAAGTAAACAAATTACTGCCAAGTCAATGGGGGTGGGAAAACCAAGCACGGCATGATTCTAATTGATTCCCTGGGGCCCGCTGTACAGGGCGGTTAAATCCAGGGGAAAATAAGAGCGCATTGTCTCCGGGATCCGTTGCTACGCTGACCCTTTGCTGCCGTACTCATTTCCTGTCGCAGTTGGCAGGAAGCAGAGCTCATAAGAAGCAACAAAAACCTAAAATCATTTCCCATTCCTTACCCCCGGATCTGTTTCTCCGTTTTTTTAACCTTCAGAAAAAAAACGACAACTGATACGGCGCCATTCGTGTCAAGCGTGACGAAGGATCCGCCTCCGTATGGCGCCAAATATGCACCGAGCTGTTTCCCAGATAACTTTGAAGTGCCCGCAACTCCTGTCATTTTCTGTTTAGCCAACCGATTCATTTCGAGGGAAAGCGTGGTCGTGAGGCTTCCCTTTAATCACCGTCACCCTCGAGTCATCCAGTCAGACTTGGCGTGCCTCTGTGTGTGTGTGTGTGTGTGTGTGTGTGTCTCTAAATTTGTTTGTGTGTGTATCTACTTTAGCATGCGTTTCAGAGTTGTCAGTAATCAGAGCTCGAAGCGCCAACAACCCCCTTCTGCGTGCGCGTGGGTGGGTTGTGCACGTGCACGAGCTGTGGAGAGCGATAGAGTGCAGCCACCGTGTTGACAGCCGCAAAGTATGCAAAAGTGGGCGAGGAGGTGATGTCGTTTACAAAAGGAATTATTGCATTCATGGATGCATGCGTCGGCTCAAACGATTTCCTTCAGGAACCGACCGTGACGCCGCCCGACAGGGAGAATCTTCTGGCAGCGAAGCAGAAAGAGCTATAGAGGTTTTTCTTTTTGGTTTTTTTTTTTTTTGCCAGTGCTGCCCAGAGCCACGCTTTTGTGTAATTCCAAGCAATATGAACTCTGAATTTAGATAGCTCATTACCAGCACAGTGTATTTTAATTCAGCTACCCACTGTGTGACTCTCTGTTGGTGGAACCCCTTTTGCTGCTTTATTAATGTCCAGATAAACACACTGTACATGCTTTTTTTTAATTTTATTTCTTATAGACTGAAAACATGCAGACAGTTTGAATGTAATATTCAACCTTTGGAGGATGCCTCCTGGTTACACGCTGCTTAGGGCTGCTTGGGAAGTTGCAGGATTAATTGACACAGGTCCTATCGTTTATGGTTTTCTATTTACGACTCCACAAAGAAGCACACAAAAGCCGCACTTGAAATCTTGTGTTTACCAGAGATGTCTTATTAAGTTTCTTTAAAAAAAACAAGTTATTCAGCACGGAATGACAAAATGACTGATTACTGGACTATTTGACTAAACGGTCGGCCATATTTGTGTGTGTAGATAAAGAAAGCCAAGAAGATAGTCATTTTAGGATCCCATTAGCAAAGAAAAAAAGGTGACAAAGAAAAAAAGAAAAACAGAGGTAGATTTATGTCCCCACCTTTGGAGAGAGGAAGTGCATTATGGGAGCACTCTATAAATCCTCCAACGAAGGCTGCGTCACAAATCCTGCGCAGGTTGGTGAAGCAGGGCATGGAGCAACATCGGCGATATATATATTTTTTTCTTCATCAACACTTGTTTGGTCCTTTTTGTTTTCGAAGGTTCGAAAATGTAGAATGGCTTATAAAGAGGAATTCAGGCTGGAAACGTTTATCTGACGTCTAATGGCGGAAGAGTTCCTGTGATTCCTGATACGAGATCAAAATGAAGCTCTCCAGCATATTGAACTTTAGCTTTTTTGTGAACATATGCTGTTTATTGCTAATAATAAGTAAAACCTCAGTGTTAAGTGTGGAATAAGTAGAGAAGTGTTGAGTGACTGTTCCTTGTCTACTTTTAAACCTTCACAGAAAGTCACAAATGAAAGGAAGTTTTGTCCCTGAAAGCTTTTATCAGATGGTAGCGTACTGAGGTACTCCACCGTGGCCTGTACACTTACATCTTCCTCCATCTTTACTCTACATACAGCATCTGACTCTTTTTGTGTTTTACCTCCTGTATTTTTTTTTGTTCTATTGTCTCTTTAGATGTGGAAGGAGGAGGGAGGAGGAAGGGGGAGTCACAGTGTGTGTGAGCATGTAGTAGTTCAGTAGCTGACTGAACTGGGTGCACAGCACAGTCAGTAGTTGTCTGGTGTTCTTCATTTTTTTCTTTTTTTTACTTTTTTTTGTGTCTTTGAGTGGTCACGGCTGACCATACTTGGCAGCAGATATTCAGACAGCCAAGGCTCATTGATTTACCCTACAAAGTGTTTGTGAAAGAGAGAGAGAGAGAGAAGAAAGGGAGAGAAGAAAGGGAGAGAGAGGATTTGACCAGAGTGGGTTTCGCAGAATTAAGTTAGAATCTCCAGTGTGTTTTTTTTAAGTTGGCTTTGGAGAGAGAGGGAATGACTGGAAAGGGAAGGATTTTTAAATCACATTACATGGTCTTCATCGGGAGATGGAGTTAACACAGTTGTCAAGAAATTGTAGATCAAATATCAATTTAGCAATATTTTACTAAGAGCTCCAAGGACTTCATATCTCTGCCAGCTCAAACACTTTAGTCTACTCTTTCTTAACAATGCATTGCCACAAGTGGAAGCTACTCAATAATAGTGAATGCTTAGTTTATTACAAGAGTTTAAATAGTGAAAATCTTATTGTATCTATCTTAACTTCAAAAAAATATCAGCTAACATTAGCCACCATAAGCTAATGGGCCAGGGTGCATGTTGTATACTGGTTAAACTTGTAAATTGGGAAGAATGAATGTGCTACACTACATGAACAAAGGCACGTGGACACTTCACCACTACGCCCACATGTGACTGTTTGACATCTGATTCGTAAACGGCATTAATCTGCTGCTTTATCACTCAATCAGTTTTTGAAACCTGGCTGCAGAGATTTGCTTCTATTCAGACACATCCCGACACTGAGGTTGGACGCTAAGTCCCGCCCCCTTAAATGAGAACTGGCCAATCAGAGCGTAGCATCTGCCGGTTCTGACCAGGGTCCGTGAACTAACCGGCTCCACTCTAATGCAATCATTTCAAATGTTCATCTCTTTCAGGCTGGTTTTGTGGATTTTTAACTTGTCATCGTTAAACCATAGGCTTTATATAAGTAGTGGACGTAGTCGCCGTGACAACACCCACTGGTTTTGTGGACTGCCCTTTTTGAAGCCTCTAATTAGGCATTTTGGCTGTAGCAATCTTGTTTTGTTTTTTTTTGCAACCAGAAGTGACACGAGAGGGTGGAGCTAAGTACAACCTAACACTAAGCTTTTTTTTATAACTTTCATGAACTGAAAACATATTGTGAAAGGTTTAAAGTTTCTAGACAAAAAGGCAGACAACTCCCAGTTCGAAAAACACTGTGGTGGCGACCTATCAATCACATTAGTCCCGCCCTAAAGCATACCTTGCTTTATGGTCTATTGTACTCTAAATGGACCATCATTTACTAAATGAACATCATGCTGTATTGAAAAAGACTTGAAACTATTGATTGAGACCATAAGTCATCCGACCCAATCTGTTATGTACGAGTATGTGGGCGTATGTCACCGCTGCAGGGCTACACTTGCTCCCTACTTTTTCAGGATTATCATGTTTGTCAGACTCTCACCATCCCTCTTTGGTGATGTGCTCTCATGGCAAAGACACCACTTATACACAAACACATCGAGGAGCTCTCTAAGCTGTTAGAAGGACCACCACTCCAGTCCTCCTCCTCCTCCTCCTCCTCCTCATCTCATCCATTTGCTCCTGTTTCGCACTACTACATCACTTAGACCTCCAGTCCAATCTCACCAGCAGACTCTCTTCTATTTTTCAGTGCTGGGTGATGACACATCTGTGAGACACACAAACGCACTGATGAGTAGCAAAGGGTTACTCAGATAGATAGTGCCTGACCCGTCCCTCTCCACCAGCTGGGTCCAGCCGACCTCTGAGGAAAGGATCTGAGGGAGGAGATGGAGAGAATTAGATGACGAATGAGAGGAGACAGGGTCAGACAGAAAGTTGCAGATCTTTGTCTGTGTGACTCATAAATCTCCACAGTTGACAAGTGGAGCGCTCTGAGTGGAGTGCAGACTTTTATAATGGACATGCAGACAGAACAAGAGTGACCCGTCAACTCACAGACATCTCTCTGCTGCCTGTGTTCACATTCACTCTGTGTGAATATTGTCTGATTTATATTTTGAAAGTAAACAGGCATCTTTCCATCCATACATTACCTATGCATTCTGATCCTGTACAGGTTTGCAAGGGCTGGAGTCTGTCCCAGCACAAACTGGGAGAGAGGCGGGAAAACCATTATATCATTGGTCCAAATGCCCTAAAATGTATATTAATCTAGCCCTGACAAATATTAATTATGACTACAATGTTAACAATTTTATGGCATAGAGTATGTCCACCTGCAACTAATCCTACTACACCCATGACCAAACGCTTGCCTGCTTATAAAACTTAGAGATAAAGCAATATTTTGACATTTTGGTAACCAATGGGACTATTTTTTTTAGCCGTCCAAGAAACAATCCCTCGTAAAAAAAGGCAAATTATTGTTTTTATACTTTGTCTGTTTTACATAATCTGTGAATAAGTGAGTTTCACAGTTGCTGGTAGACTGTTTTTCTTACTTTTGGACGGAGCAACGCTAGCTGTTTCCCCTTGGTTACACTCTCTATGCTAAGCTAAGCTAAGCTAATCGGCTGACTCCAGCTCCGTATTTACCTTACGAACATAAGAGCGGTAATAATCTTCTCTCTCCAGTTAGAACTTATTTTCAATGAAACCACTGGCTGTTATGTCATATGTTTTGGTGCTATTCTTATTCTTACTTGCATTGAATGCTATATGTTTGTAGCTAGTGTGATGCTGCATTCACACTACGAACAGCCAAAGCAACAAAACTGCTACATTGTCAGTGAGTCAGCTGTTGAAGTGTTGCTCATTTCCCAGCTCGGGACACCCCCATGTTGAGGTCAGCCCTGCATGTGCATTAGTTCCCTCTGCGAGCAGCAGCACACCCTTATCATTGTCAGTCAGCACACACAATCCCATTAGCACCATGTATTTGCTAATGATTTGCCAGGCTGCCGATTATCCACAGATAGGGCTCTGCCTTCACACACAAATTAATCAAATGTTAATTTTTTATTTTCGTCATTAGTCCAGAATCCCTTCAAAAGCCCAACACAAACGAACAAGCGCACACTCGCCGTCCCCCTGTGTGATTTAGCCTTAATGATTGTGTTAAGTGCTCATCACTCGCGTGTCTGTTCCTCCTATCTGTGCTCAATTTCAATTAATCCGTCCATTTCCCCATGAAGGCAACAGTTGTCATCCCATATGCTAGCCACTTAGAGGCTGAACAGGAGCTGGCAGAGCTTATATCTATACACCCAAACATTCCTGAACACACACACACACACACACACACACACACACACACACACACACACACACACACACACACACACACACACACACACACACACACACAGGAGCACATAATAAAAACACACGCTGTTGCTTTTACATAGAAAACATAAACACAAAACCGGCATTTTCCGCTCTCCACTTGTAGCACAGGCTTGTTATTCTCACGGCTTTCTGGCAACGGAAACTCCATCAGCGGGAGGTATCCGGGGATACGTCGGTCCTGATGAAAGGCCCGTTATTTAGTGCTGGTTGCCGTGAGTTACAGTACTAGTGTCGGTGCCCCTGGCGTTGGTCCAGCCTGCCAGCAGATGCTCCAAAGTCTGTCCCCCCTCTGCGTTGGTTATAATAGGTAGTGATTGGAGAAATGTCTGCCTTGCTTATATCTGTTTACCTACATTATCTCCTCCGTTATCAAACCGCCACTGCCTTCTTTTTATGTTTACTGAAATATGAGTCAAAAGGTATTTCTATAACATAAGAAGGTGCCAGACATCTATCTTGCTGAATGCACTGTAATCATCAAGTCTATGTATATTTAATACATGTTGATGCATCCTAGATTACTATAATGGCTTTTATGAAAGCTGCATCCCCGCTGTTGTTGTGATGGCAGAGAGAGCTGTGTTTTTAAATTTTTTAAAACAACAGAGGAGTTTTACAGCAGCAGACGTGCAGCAAAAGGCCAGGTGCTGTTCTTGGTCCTGAAACTAGCTAATAATGACCCTCGCCAAGAAAACGGCAGCAGTTGGAGCTCTCCATTGTGCTGAAAGCAGACTCACTGGAGTTTTCTTTTTTTTTTTGTCTTTCCAACCGCTCGGTGTGATCGGGGCATTTGCGTACACACTAGTGTGCGTGAATATTGGAGGGGCGTAGATACGTGAGAACACACCAGGGACCTGACAGCCTGTCGCGGCGGCTACGATAAGGCTGAGCGGTGATTGATGGGTGACAGATGGACTGGTGAAAGTGGTCAAGAAGTGTGCAGCATTTCAATGATGGTGCTATAAGTAGGAGTGTTTTAACAGTTAGCTCTGACTTAGTTAGAAATTATGCAAATAGAAGACTGTATTTTGGGATATTCTCATTAATTTAAAGGACAAGAAAACCTGTTTTAACGGTTTCCTACTATGAATGATGGGCAGATTTTGTAATCATTTCTATTTATTTTGTCGTTTTTGTCTGTAATATTCTCACTGATTTAAAGCGGATGAGACTTTTGTGGCTTTAGCAAATCTGGTGAATTGCCTAAAGTGATGTCACTTGAGTCAGAGTCAGTTTGGCCTCGAGAACAAGTTTGATAAAAAAGATCTGCTGGTGTTGAGTTAGAAAGAAGTAAGTTTACAAGACTTCTGTGACTCGTTGCTCCTCTCTGATTAAGGCATGAGGCTTGAGGCTACATTAGACATACTGTCAGCAGTTGAGATGCATTGTGGGTGATATATGCACCAGGTTTTGTGTAACATAACCTGGTGCATATATCACGAAAAAGATCATTTTCGACCACTGCTACGGGTTTTTACGAGATTTAGAAAAGGATGCAGATGCAAACATCTGGGTCACATGACACCCCTTCCTGTTGCACGTTTTACTCTATTCTGCTAACTGACAATTTATGCCTTATGGTTAAAGAATGCTCCAACAAAGGAAGTGTAGAAGACTGCGAGCCAGCAAACATGGATGTAAACAATGCATCAATTCAAACGTTAATGGAATCTGTTTTGCAATTTTATTATAAGGATGGAAACACCTTAATAATACACTGCTTTTGGTTGAAAAACACTGAATGTAGACATAAATTTGTTTGTATAGAAAACAAACTCCAGATGGTAGCGTTACCTTTAAAAAAAAAAAAAAAAAAAAAAAAAAAAAAAAAAAAAAGGATGGTTTTCAGGAGCTTTAAACTCAAAGAACTAATTAAGAATATAAAAATGTGAGTGCCAATGTCTCTCTCTAGCATCAGGGCCACTGAGCAAAGAACCATAAAGCATCTAAAATACCAACAGTCTGAAGCGTACTGAGCTGTGGCCGACGATTCTCACCTGCCGGCTGCTCGGCCATATTTTCAACCTGCTGTAGAAATCTCTTTACAGCGACCCATGAATCCTGCTGCTTTGTGATTATTTGTTTGTTGTGGGGACTGTGTGTTTTGACTCATGAAAGAAGATTGCTCACAACCTGAAATATAAATCCATGTAATACAATGTCCTTCATTCAAAGTCATTTGTAGCGAAGCTTTGCTCGGACACTCACACCTGCACAGGCGGAGCGTTGGAAATGAACAGGTGGGGACCGTGCTTTGTGTAGAAGGCCTGTCACGGATGCAGCAATTTTTATAGTTCTGTTGTAACTGGGCCACTGACACACACAACACACACACACACACACACACACACACACACACACACACACACACACACACACACACACACACACACACACACACACACACACACACACACACACACACTGTAAGCTCCACCTCTCCCCTCTGTAAAGGTGCACCCCAATTCCCTGTGGCTGTTGCACAAGCTCAGTTACTGCATCACCAAATGTGTGTGTGTGTGTGTGTGTGTGTGTGTTGTGTTTTGTTACCTGCGTCTAGGTCAAATCCTGAGGGATGTGAACTCTGCTGTGTTGTTTCATTTTTTTAACGGGATGCTCAGGGCCTCATTTGTCCCTGTGTGTTTTAGAGAGCGAGAGAGGGAGAGAGAGAGAGAGAGAGAGCACCTGTCAGCTCCTCAACAAGTTCTCGTAGTTACCAAAAAAATGTCACAATTTGATTGTTTTTTTCAGACCTGCATGTCCGCACATGTTTATTGTGATTTAGACCAGCTGTCCCATAGCAGCTGCTGCTCCTTTAGCTCCTATTTGTGTCCTGTATCCCTTCATCCTCTGGTCCTGCAGCAGACAGCAGCCCCCCCCATCCCCCCCCATGTTACCAGGAGCAGGATCTGGGTCAACGTGTACCTGCTCCTCCCACCGCTTTGCATCCTCTCACTACCCCCCCCCCGCCCTTGTGTTCATCCTCTATTCTATCTCCCTCCATCTTTCCATGTCTTTTTCCTTGTCTGCCTTTGTCTTATCTTGGAGCCGATAATATCACAAATTCAATCCCAACCATTTTTTGTGTGTGTGTGTGTGTGTGTATGTTTTTCCCCAATCTTTCATCCTCTTCTTTCTCCATGCTCCCGCTGAGATTTCCTTGTGTAGCATTAGCAGTGAGGTAATTACCGGCGAGGCTTAGCCAGGTCTTATCACACTGTTCTCTCTCCTTCCCTTAGGATCTTTGTCTTCCCTTCCTCTTCTTCTGTCAGTGTCTGCCTCCTTTCATCAGGACCCCATGGAGATTCTCCTTTTGGAAAGGCATTGGGATAAGGACATTTAAAAAACTAATATTTTTTTTTTTATCTGACTTCTGCTTTAGTTCTGCTCTCGGTGCAGCTTGTGTTGACTTTAATATTCTCAGACCAAACGCACACTGCAGAGACCGTGAGAATCAAGCAATAACATGCACAAAAACACACAAACACTCTCTCTCACACACACACACACACACACACACACACACACACTACATATATACCCCTAATGCATTTCTCTGTCACACATATAAAAACATAGCTATATGTTAACTCATGCATTTAAAAAGTTTTGCAAGTATGCTGAAAACACAGATTTTTAATCATGATTTATGACATCTCCTCACATGCATGCACACTCGTACTTGTTCAGGCAACGCGGGCTAAAAGCCAATAATAGGATGGTGAATAATTAAGATGCCTGTTCATTCATTTAACACTCAAAAATGGTTGGCAGGTGACACACACACACACACACACACACACACACACACACACACACACACACACACACACACACACACACACACACACACACACACACACACACACACACTCTCCCTTCACTCTCCCTGACCTCTATTTAAATATCTTTTAATTTAGAGACAATGCATGTGAACATGGATGCCCTTGTGTGTGTGTGCGCTTGAGAAGGGTACTTATATTTTTAATAAGCACATCATTATTAAATCATGAATTCACCCCAGGTTCACTCACAACTCCTGTATCTTACTTTTTGGTTCTCATGTTTGGTTCTCACATTTTTTTATTTTTTTGCTCATGTGTGCATTTGGCAAGTATGGTGTTGCATGTTTGTGTGTGTGTGTGTGTGTGTGTGTGTGCACCTTGGCCTCTGGAGTTCTCATTACGGTGAGAGTGGATAGCCGAGCCCAGCCCTAACATCTGTCTCTGAGAGTGGAGGGGCCCCACACGGAGTTCGTAGCCAGGGAACAGCCTCTGAGGAGAGGCCGCTTTCTGCTGCATCACACACCACATCGCAGCGCCTCAACCCGTGGAAAAGTTCACCTCCATTACATGTTGCATTATAAGATTATACTGCAAACAGATGGGTTCATCTGTATGCTGCATGCAGTACTGTGTTTCATTTATTTAGTTTTAACTAGATACATTCGCAGGTGGTCACAAATATATAATTATCGGCAAGCATGGTGGCAAATATGCACAAAGAAATGGCTCATAAATGTTTTATTTGCAAACTTTGATATTGTTTTGTATCATGTTTTATTAAGTTATCAAATTTCAATTTTGTTTCTAGATATCTAATTTGATGTCAGAGTAAAATTCTGCTTTTTTGGACCGGTATGAGTAGAAATATTAGGAACTTGAACCTTTTTATTGCTTTCATTGTACAAACATAGAAGTAGCAAAACAGCTAAAAACAAAGTACATAAATAACATAAACATTTAGCTGTTATGTACTTAAGTATACAAGTACATAAGCAATACAACAACAAAATACTGTGTCTTAAAGTTGGACAGTTTTCTTGTACAATGTTGGGAATAAATATTGATTGATATTTAATCATTTATGTAACTGTCATCTATTTTCTTTATATTTTTGGGGTATTTTTGTCTTTATTTAATGGTGGACATTTGAGAGGTGGCAGAAAACAAGGGCAGATTCCCTGTCGGAAACTGAACCAGGATGCAATCAAATCCTGGACACCAGGCTTTGTAGGAGGCCCCACTGTTACTCTCATCTTCCGTTATTATGTTCACCTCAGGTTCAAAGTCCATTCTTGACCTTGGAAACAGCGGTTGAGGAAAATAATCTCACAACAAGGTCCATTTGGTCTCTGTTCTGGTGCTTTTGATGCTTTATCAACAGATAGAAATGTGGCCCTTTTTTCTGAGAAGAAGGAATTCTTGTGTATGTTGTCCCCTAAATCCAAGGTCAACATTTATTTTTAGAGTGACACATTAAGGTTTGTTAAATAAAGCCAATTTCTGATTTTACATTACACAGCTGTGGTTAAAGTTTGGTTGGGTTGAGGCACAAGATGACTTAGTTATAGAGTTAAGGAATGATTTGTGTTAAATATACAGCTTTGTTAGGGTTAGGAGACCTTTGTTGTCAGGGTTACAATAATAACCACACAGTTAAGGTCAAGGAACGATAATGGTCATGCTTTAAAGAGACCAACGTTGACAGATGGAAGCAAACATTGGATGGATTACTGAACAGGCCACCCATTGCCCACCAACAAGATGTACCTCTAAAAGACTCGAAAGGACCACAAAGAGACACGTAAAGACTAGAAAGGCACTCACAGTGACTTTGCAAAGGGACACTCACAGTGACTTTGAAAAGGGACGAAACAACCACAAAGAGACACAAAAAGACTAGATAGACACTCACAGTGACTTTGAAAAGGGACGAAACAACCACAAAGAGACACAGAGCAACATAACAGAGACAAAAGCAACTACAAAGAGATTCAAAATGACCACAATAACGATAATAAAGAGACATAACGCTACAAAAAAGGGCAGAAAAAGGGCAAACTACAAAAAGGGGCAAAAAATAAAAATAAAACAACTACAAAGCAACACAAAATGACTACAAAATACAAAAAACAACGACATTAAGGCTGTGCCCAGGGTCCAATATATTCATAATTTGTCCATTGGTAGCAAACAGTGTGACATTGTGTGAAAGCACCAGACCAGCTACTAAATAGACCTTGTGGTGAGATTGTTTTCTCAGCTAGTGTTCAACTGTTTATTTGAAGGTCTACTGTTCAAAATGATCAGCATAAAAAGGGCCTTTCACAGGGAACGCTTCAAGGCTCTGAAACCATTATTCCTAATGGCGGTGGCACGACTTCTGGAATGTGAACCCAGCGGCAGTTCAAACCACGTCCTGTGTGAGAGACGCTTAACCTCTCAGCCATCATAGCAGTTTACAGTATGTTCTCATGTGGATGCATTTGGATTTTTTATTATTTTAACATTATGCTCCGGTATAAATATCGGTATCACCCTCAGGCTCTTGCTTTAACAGGAGACGCCTGAAGCTTTCATATCTTCTCACAGCGACAGATGGTGGAGTGAGTGAAAGAATGATGAAATGAAGCCCCTTCCAACATGTTTGCCCTCTTGAGTAAAGACCAAGAGAAAGTAACCTCAGAGAAAATGAGACCGCATTTCAACAGTCTCATTAAAAATTTTGTCTTAACTCAGAGGAGCACAAATTACTACAGACAGAACTTTTAATATTTTAAGGGATTACTTTTAGAATAATATGACAAAGCTGTGCTGGAAATATTTCTTCTTTTATTTATCAAGGGCAAAGAAATTAATCATTTTCTAACACCATTTATATATTTATAAAGCTGAGCATTCTTACTGTTTGTTGTAGAGCCTCCCAGTCTCACCAGTGCTGTAGTGGTGCATGCAGTGAAGCCTCCATGGAGCCGGTTTGGGGATTTGCTGCCTTGCTCAAGGATACAATAGCGGTGGCTGGAAATCCCAAAATAAACTATGAAATACTAAACTAATGGAAAATACAATACATGGCTGAGCGTTTGTAGAAGATTTAACATCTCATTTTAAAACTATGGGCATTAATATTCTGCTATTAAAGCCTCCACTCTTCTGGAAAAGGATTTTCACAATAAGAGCATCTGCTAGCAGTTGATGTTGTAATTGATACCAAAGGTGTTGGCTCCCCCAAAGTGTTGCAAAAGCTGGAAGGACGCTATTACCTAAAATACAAGTGAATACTAAAGTAATAAGATTTTGAGTCTAGGACAAACCTTGAAAGAAACAGTCCCAACCCATAATGCATCCTTCCGAGGGCGACAAATACCGATGCTTGGGCAAACGCCCTCGGCGTCTTGATACCAACGCAGAAGGCAATATTTAGGGTCCGTATGAGAAACACAGGACGTTTAACTAATTCCTAAAATGTAAACTCATCTGCGTTTAATCATAAGTTTAGAGCAACAGATGTTTTTATTAGTATTAAGGGCTGTTTTGTGTGAAACCAAAAGTTGACGTTAAAGAAGTATCTTAACCACCGCCTTTTCACACCTTTAACAACATGTTTCTTCATAAACCGCCACCCTTTCACATCCTCTACCACATTTTACATTAACCACAACAGTTTCACTACAATAACCAAGTGTTGCAACGCTAATTGCCTTTTGCCTTTCACATCCGCTACCACCTTTTACAACGTATACCGCAACTGTTTCACGATATAAACTTTGTATTACAATGTTTCAATGTTACAGTTTCACATCGTTTACCATGTGTGACAACGCTAAGTGACCATTTCACAACGTTTACCAGGTTTTTGAACGTTAAAGCGATCGTTTCACAAAAGTTACCACGCTCTTCTGCATCAAATTACTACGCAAAATGCTGCCCAATCAGCAAAACGTGATGAGTAGGGATGAGATCACTTTGGCCACAGTTACTCCTCCAGTGATCCCTGAACTGTATGTTAAGGTTGTCACTAGTCATCAGTCACAAGATCAAATAACTAACAAGAATTTATTACTTCCATCACCTACCTTGCAGGCGATTTAAAACATTCCCTGCCCCCCTGCTGAATACATCCCACATCGCCATTTTTTTTCCTCAGTTTCTTATGAGTCATGCTCGAATAAATTGAGGAGATATGAAACAATCTATCTCTGCCTTATAAATGCAAAGAAGCATCTACTTTCTAATCCTTCACTACATGTCCAAAATCACACTTTAATGCTTCTGGAATACACACAGCTGCTGCCTTATCTCTCTCTCTCTCTCTCTCTCTCTCTCTCTCTCTCTCTCTCTCTCTCTCTTCTCTTCTCTCGTGCACGTGCACCATTTAAATATCAATGAGTCCTCTGCTTTGATGCTCTGCTGTGGGTCTCCAAACAAATAGATTATATAGCTGTGTGGCATTTCCCAGGTGGTATTTTCGAGCACTCGAGTTTTGGCCACCTGATGCTCAAGAACATATTAAATGTGTGTGTGTGTGTGTGTGTGTGTGTGTGTGTGTGTGTGTGTGTGTGTGTGTGTGTGTGTGTGTGTGTGTGTGTGTGTGTGTGTGTGTGTGTGTGTGTGTGTGTGTGTGTGTGTGTGTGTGTGTGTGTGTGTGTGTGTGTTCTCAGTCCTGGTGAGTCTCCCTCCATCTGTTTGAATACTGACAGTTCACCCCTGCTGCCTAAAAGCAAGAGGGCTTATCACCTGTAGAGAGATGCACACACACACACACACACACACACACACACACACACACACACACACATTCACACACTTGCATATCGACACATCTCAACTCCTGATGCACTCCTCCACCTCTCAATTGTCCCTGCTCACTCCTTTTCTTTTACCATTACCTCCAGTTGGTACCTCTGGTGTTGTGTGTATGCCGGTGTTTGTTGTTTTGCTCCATTGTGTAGCAAATGACTTGTCCCGGCTGGGTGGGTAATTTTCCAGTGGCGTTGGCGCTTTCATCCGTGCAGTCTCTCTCGGGGTGGGGGGAGGGGGGCTCGCCATTTATGAATTGACATCGTAATCATGGCTTTTTTGCCGCTTTCTCTCCATTTCCGGGCACCTTGGGAGGGCAGGCGAGTGAAGGGTCTCAGGGTTCTTTTTTTTAATGCAGATGCTTTAGAGAGAGAGAAAAAAAATAAAAAAAAGATATGATGGAAATCTGTGACGGACTGTTGCTAGAGGGCCGGAGAGGAAACGGCAGACAATAGGTGAGCCGCTGACTGACAGGTTGAAATTGAAATAGGAAGAGCTCACTGAGGCCAGATGAGAGAGAGAGAGAGAGAGAGAGAGAGAGAGACTGAGAGAGAGAGATTCAGCAAATTGGACGGAGATTTTGCATGAATCACATTTAAAGATGCTATCTGATGCATTTTCATATAAATAAATGTTTTGAATTATACGAACTGTTTTGAATAAACAGAAGAACTCCTCCATCTTCTTCTTCTTCTCTTGACATTAATCGTTTGGAGCTGTCAACAGACTTTCCTTTGCAGAAAAATACCTCGGGCCTCTTTATCAAATCATGAGTAGAACTAGTTTTAAATCTAAATACCAACGAGAAAGTTTGTATTTGGTACTCGTCACCTTTACGCAATGAACAAAACCACACATTGATTTCCATACAGAAACACCTCCAGAATGACATATATGGTCAACCACATCCCATAATAAATCCTAGTAGCCTTAATGCCGAGATGCAGGAAAAGATAAACATGAAATAACATCACAGTCAATGAGGTCAAGACACTGTACTGATGTGTCCCAAGGGTAGGCATGTAGGAAAGCTTCCCAGCATGCATTTGGACAATGGACTATTTCCATACTTCATGTGAGTGAATGTAGTGAGACTGCAAGTGACGTGGTTGACGCGGGTCATGAAGATTTCAAATACATGAATAAAATAAAGAATTGCCGTAAAATAATAATTTGGTGCAGTAGCACTTTTGTGTAATTCATAGATTATGAATTTGTTTTTAACTTTTTGATAGCCCAGAAGCACGTGGCTTGATTATTTTAATTACAGTGATTTGTACTAAAACAGTCCGTCGAACCACCGACCCTCTGATTGGAGAACTACCTTGCTCTCCACTACGCCACAGCCACCCAATTCAATACACTCAGGGGTGTTGTTACCACGACCTTACCCGGTCAGGACTGGTTCTCAATGTGGGCTCATTCTCCACAAGCACAAGAGGAACTGCTAAATCAACTTCTATGCATAGAAATGAGTGTGCAAGCATGGTTTATGTGCAGAAATTGTGCATGCACACGGTTTATAACGAGGCCCCAGGTTCTTGTAAATCATTGCTTTGAATAAGGGCAACTACATCTGTAAGAATTTATGTTGAAGGTGATGAACAGACAGGAAATGTTAAGATTCTCCTGCTGCATAAAATACTGATAGGTTTGGAAGTAGGGCACGCTTGTTTTCTTCTGTTTGGTACAATTCTGGAAGCGAGGCTTCCATCCCCGACGGGAGGGCAGTTGGATTACCTTTTTGTTTTTCAAGTGCGCCATTCCACCGCTGCCGTAGCTGCTGCAACTGAGCCTTCAGTAACAAACACCCAGGCTTTGTTAGCTCTTCTTACATTCAAACTTGTTTTTCGCCTGTCCCGTATTCTCTCGAGTCTCTGAAGCTGCATGATGAAATGCAGAGGTAGTGGCATCGAGACGCCGAGGCAATGGGAGAGGCGGGGCGGGGGGGGGGGATTAAAACCTTCGCTCTGTGACACTGTGGAAAGCCGATGCCTTTTGATGTGAAAGCAATTGGCTCATACGGGTGTCGTGCAGCAAAAGGAATGAGGGAATAATCACACTTAAAATGTCTGACACCCAGATATGCAGACGCACGCAGTTTAACATGTGTGCATGGGAACATTTCATTTCCCTTTTCCTCTGATCTTTCTCTTTGTCTCCCTGTTTCTCCGTATATATCTCTGTCCTGTCCCAGTCAGCTGGTTTCTTACTCACCGCCTGTAAGCACAGTGCTTTATTGTTTACCACAGAATAGAAACTCTTTATTTGGCGGATTAAAGTTGTTACATTCCCCCACTTTAACAACATGGGTCATGATTTTCATTTTTTCTTTTTTTTTTACCGTTTCCACTCCTCTCCCAATGTCATGGCCAAAGTGGCAGAGAATTCAAGGCCTCAATGAACAAATATAGTTAATAAAACGCTGCCCGGAGACCAGAGAGGACGTTTAATAGCGGAGAGGATTTGAGCTGCTAGCAAGAGATTAGTGTGCAGTGTTTTACTGTGCAATTCTATCTGAGTCGTTCAATGTCCTCTCCATTCCATCTCCTGAGTTTATGGACAGGACGGTGTCCATAAAGGGACATGGGTGAATGGACGCAGGATGGAGGTGTGTGTCTTTGTGTGAGGTTGGATTATGTGTGTGTATTTTCAATCCCTGGGATTCATCCAATGCAGGTTTTTTGAGGCGGATACTTATGGACCTTTTTCTTATCTGAGTTTGCTGACAGCAGATCTTTCATGCCAATATGAAATGCCCAAAAAAATGGTCTTATATTTAATGTGTTTAACATTTTGAGCAAGCAGGCATCTGACATTTGAGTAGTTGTGCTTCACAGTATATGGGCCAATGAAAATGGAAATAATGTAAGTTTTGTCCTTTAAGAACTGATATTTTTGGCCCGTTTGGGGGCAACAAAAACAAGTTGAGAACACAAAATTGACATATCACTTTTTAAGTTGATATGGTGAATTTGTCCTTATTTCAACGTATCCTCAGACAGCACTTCATGTGCAACCTTACAAAATAATGTTTGTGGGCGTTCTACAAATGCAAGCGTCTGCAGTGCAGAACATGTTGAGCAACAACACTACTTTGTTAGATATAGGAAAATATTCTAGTTTGGGTAAAAATAAGTAAGTTACATAGAAAAAGTAAAGTTAAATAATTAAACATTGACCTTTGATTTCACGAGGGACCCGAACAGCGATCTCCTGCATGAAAGTCCTGTGTTTGTCTGATTCGTCCATCCACCCTGACCTCCTCCTTACACAGCCTGACTTCCTCAGCGGTAACCCTGCAAGTCTTTGCTTATGTGGGTATTACTATATGAATTACAGTGTTTCACTTTCCATAGGTATGAGTATAAACAATGCATGAGAACAGCCAGTGTATTTACACATCCACCAGTTACAGTGTAATGTGATATTTTCTTCTGAGTTGCTGCAGATTCAGGTGATTATTCTCTGTAGAAAGCTTCTGAAGAAACAAGGACATGCCATTTTACAGTTAAACTCTCCACTGAAAGAGGAAAACTACCTATAAAATATCTCAATTTATATTTGTGATTGCAGGAAGTACAGATGTTATCAGTTTTAACGCACACAAATGCAAAATGCAGAAAACATATCGGCTATCAACCTTGTGGTCACGGCCAATGTTATGATCATTTTTCTACCTCTTTTGTGCTATTGTTGTTTTCTGATCTTGGTGTCACAACTGCACACCACTCATTTCTTATCCCTGCAGCACAGCCACATTTAGCAAAACTGCATGCATGGTTGATGGCTTGGCGACCACCATGCTGCACTACATTTGAGCGAATGCAGTGCCATTACCAGCACCGGCTGCCAGGGGCAGCGGGCCGACTCCACGGGATTGGAATGCAGCCGTATGTGTGTGGGTGTTTGTGTGTGTGTGTGTGTGTGTGTGTGTGTGTGTGTGTGTGTGTGGGGGTGGATGGTAAGCAATCTGTCGCTTGTTTACACTTTATATATCACTCTCTGGGTGCTGTAAATCTCCATCGGTGTCTGTCCATAACCATCTCCCTCCTGTTTGGATTACATCTGCTTTTCCTCTCTTTCTGTCTTCCGTATGTGTATCGTACTATAAATCACTATGTGACACACTGTCGCTTCTTCATATAATGTCTCTTTTGCGAACGAGTGCTGGATCACTCCCTCTTCTGACATCCGTTCAACTTTGAAAGCCTGCAAGAGTGAAATCTCTATCGATCTGCGTAATGGAGGGCGTGATGCAGCCATTGGTGTGGTAATGTCATGGGATGAGACACAGAAAAAAGGAACAATCTTTTCTCCGCTGGCTGCCCGGAGGCGCCGCCTATATTATTGATCCGTCACTTAGGTGTCACTTTCTCCACCATCGATCTGTCCACCCGAAATCTGGCCAACGACCAGAAAAAAAAACCGACCTGAAATCAAAGAGGAGGGGAAAAGAGCTTTTGAATCCCGGCTGCTAAATATCCCGCGCCTCCTTAACAGGGTCTCTTCACACGTCATTGAGGGGTCAGGGCTGTTATCATGAAAAGCTTGCTTCGCTTACGAAACACCATCTCGCCAAATGACAGTGATGGCTCCAACAGAAAAATCAATGCCTTTCCACCATCGTCGGGGCGAGTACCTCTAAAAGCATTTTCTGTCCTGCTTTTCAGCAGCATTTATTAATCTTTCAGCAGCTCACTCTTGTGTCCCTTTCTATCTTAACATCTGGGATGAGGGCTTAAGTGGTTACGAGCTCTCCTCACTCTCTTAACAGAAAAAATAAAGAGCTTACTGAAACCAGGTCTTTTGCTTTGTAGGTGCACATAATTGTGCCTTTTGTTATGGATATGATGGGTGTTAATTGCTTGCCAATAAATGCTAATTTTAGCACTGTACTTGTTAGGGACGTGCAGTGGGCGAGTGCCACTTCTTCGTTCAGTAAAACGTTATTTTAATAGGATAAATTCAAACAAGTGTAGCTGCTCTCTTGCTGTTGGTGCCATGAAGAAAATATAAAGGCTGATGAATATTCATAAACCTTTCTGTCTCCGCCTGACTGCCCGTCCAAAGTAACGAACAACTTGTGAATTGGGAGATTTTCCAACCCATTCTGCTCCTCTTGACAATCCATTGATGGAGGCAAACGGATCGGTTTTGGGAATATTGTTCCATTAATTTGTCAAATCTTCTCACTTGTGAAGGAAGGCAGCAGAAGAAGAGAGGAGTTTAAGAGCGTCTGGCTCCAGGCCCAGACAACTGGCTATTGGCTGTTTGTCTAAGTTGTCTGATTCAGCCGTTGATGGAGGTATTATTTGCAGTTGGAGCGAGGCTGAGTTGCAGCAGATTGTGTGGAATACGAGGGATTTTCTCAGCTCCTGGCTCATGGGTCGGGCTAAGAGACAAAATAATCCCTCGACAAGAGCAATATGGATGAAATCCTCTATGGAGGAAATCCCATGTTTACTTGGACATACAATTCCACCACCTCCATTACTGCTAAGGCTTTTTTTCCTTTTTACAGGAATGAACAGGGTGTTTTATAAAGATTATTTCCCTCCTGACCAGTTCGATGTCCACCAATTTAAAATGTGAACAAGTACAATGAAAGATAAACAAAAATGTGCTTTGCTGAAAAGAATAACGAGTAGCAAAGCTCTAGCTAGGCTTTAAGCCATGCTAGTACTTAGCTGCATGTAACAGTTAGGCTACTTATAAAGCCTGCATGCTTCATGTCACAGCGCTTACTCTGAAATGGTTAGAACCACTCGATTGTGATAATCTTGCAGCTCAAAATGAACAAGTTCAATTTGCGCCTAAAGAATAAGCTCTACCAAATGTTTATCTCAATGACACCAGCTCCAATATTTGCATCACAATAGTGGATAAATTACATTTTCTTTTGACAATATGCTGAAAATGTAGTTAAAACATGCAATAAATTTGGACATAAACATGACAATAAGGATGACTTTAATGTGATATATTTTCTCAAAGGCATTCGTAGCGTTGCAGCTGGTTGTATACAAAAAAAATAGAAAAGTCTATGTGTTAAAAATGAAAAAATATATAAAGTGATTGTTTTCCACCTGCTGCACGGTTTGCTAATTGCTGTGTGAATCGTGAAGAAAACAACGCTATTATTGGTCTTTTTTATTTATTCCCTTAACACATACACAATGTCTTTTTCAGAAAGTTACAAGATATGCTGAAAGCAGCACTTCCAATTCCAGCAGTGGAAAGGTGTAAAGGAAGGAGGATTTCAGATACCATTCAACCATCCGACAAGCACTTATGTTAAAGCATACTGAAAACTATAGAATCCACCTCAAGTAACCACCGGTGTAACAGAGAGCGCAAACGTCCACCTGAAGGAGTTTTGGGTGCACTGAGCCCATTAATCAGTGTAGTGCACTCCTATTGCAGGAGTAGTACACCTCCGCCTGTTTGATTGATTTAATGACACGACATTAAGCAGCACAGAGAAACGGCTCAATGTTCCTCTCTCGCAGTTTCCATGCAAACTAATGCCACTCATGATGATCTCTATTTGATATTATTACCAAGATAATGAATCATTATACCTGGGGTGAACCCCCTCTGAAGGCACTTTCATTCGGCACAAAATCACAGCTTAATCTAGCTGTCTACCTCTCAACCGCCAGCTCTATATTCTAATGTTTTGGTTTAACGGCCGAGTGTGAAGCAGTGGGAATATTTTTCCTCACTTGGCCCCATTGAAGTGGCTGCTTGTTTTCTTTAAATAGCGTGCGCTGCTAGGTCACCGCTGTGTTGTTTGTGTTACCGTGGCCGTGGCAGCAGTGACGTGATGGGGATTGTGAGGGCGTCTGGGGAGCCGAAGCCGGGGCCTCTCCGTTTAAACGCTGCAGGGCCCCGAGGGGACGGACGCTCACGCTCAGAGTGTCTTTCAATGTCGGACAGGACAAGCTGTTTTGTTATTGGCCGACTAAAAGAAAAAAAAACAAAACTCTGACCTTGACTCGCCGCTGATGACAGAATGAAGAAGCGAGGTGATGAGAGAGATAGTGAGTGTGTGTGTGTGTGTTTGACAGAGAGATAGAGAGAGACATTAAGTGAGGAAAGACAGTGAGATTAAGCATCAGGTGTGGCAACATTTGGAGAGGTTGTTGTTGTAGAAAATGGGGTTGAAACATGATGATGTTGGACCATGAGAATTGTGTGACCTCTCACATTAGATTTGTCACCTTCAGGGTTGAAATCACAAAAAGGTTTGCGCGGCTGTTGCTGTTGCTAAACCTTCACAAATAAGACAAAAAATAAACTCCTTAATAAAGCACCCGCAAAAGGTGGAATGCACCAATATACCAAGCAAAAAGAGTATCAGTCCGGTTGTGCTGTTTGCAAGTATAATAGACAAACATTTGGCACAAAATGAAGCAGTAATGGGCCTTATTGAAAAAACGGTCAAATTCACAAAGATGAGCGGTAACACAGTCACAGTGAAATTATTAGCGTCTTCAGAGAGTTGTTGGTAGCTGGAATGCATTCATAAGACATGTAATGACCAGACTTCCCAGTGATGTTTTTTACTCTGTCACATTTAAAGTCCTCGCCGTAAGTTTTTAGGAATGCCTCTGCACATCGTTAGTCAGGACCTGTAGCTTGCGATCTGATTCAATAATTAATAAATGATTAACTAAAGATTTTTTATCTGGGTTCTTGATGCAATAGGCAACATTTATACTTCATTCATACACATTTCCCAAATTGACAATGTATGTTTATCTTTCTTTTGCTGTCATTGTGTGACGATTTACTGTTTATGTCCATAGAGCCAATCACATACTTCAGTGTTTGTCATTGATCTATGACGTCACAAACATTAAATAACAGGATTAATGCTCTCAGCTCTCACACCTTCGTGAGGGGTCACTGTAGCATGTGTGACCTGCAAACCTGTTATTACTTTATGCAACAGAATCTGGAAAATATAAAAAGATGTCCGTGAACATGTGTTTTGACCTGATCCACTTGCTAATCTACCACCTCACTAATAAAACACGGATCAGGAGAGTCAATTTGTTTAGGTTGCATTCGCCATCTTTGACGGTAAATGACAATCTTCTGCCGTATTTCCGTAGGCAAACTGCGTTAGAACAGTTACGTACGTCATCATTGTAACAGGGTCTATACAAATTCAAACACCCATACTTCTGCTCTACAAGCAAACTTAGAGGCCCTTCTGTCTGTACTGTGCAGGACAGGGTGCACAAGAGAGAAGGTACAAATGCTTTTCAGAGCTTGACAGACATCGCCAGAGGATATACACAAAAGACGGCAATGGAATAGCAGTGAAATGAGGGATAATGTAAAAGTGTTGGAGTGTGCGCAGCACGAGGAGGAACACATCAGCAGGGAATGTGCTCTTCACAGTTGCTTTCATGTTACAAACTGTAGCCTTTTATATATATATATATATATATATATATATATATATATATATATATATATAGGAGCTCTTTCTTGGCTCTCTCGTCCATTTGTGGCTAATGCAGCCTTCAAAGTCAAATGGAAACTGGGTTACTGTGAGTTGGAGGCACTGTAATGATGTCATCTGTCTCCTGTCATCAGTGACAGGAAAAATAAATTTGCCATGGCGCTGTTTACGAAGGCTGTACAGATGTTGGTTAAAGTTTTATGGCTCTTGATTAACATGGGAAAGATTAATTGGAGCCGCAGCATTTTCTTTTTCTTGCAGTGGTGTTTTTGCGTGTTTGTGTGCAGGCGCCACGCTGACGTGTGTCTGATTGTGTTTGCGCACGCCTCAACACTGATACGTCATAAATTGAACCAACAAGGCCCTTGTCATCTTTAATAATGTACATCAGTGGCAGTGCGACATAAACTCGCGGGAACAATGCCAAGATACACATTTGGGTTTAAGCCTCGCTGACAGAGATAACACAATCATCGTCCTTCCTGTTCCCCTCCACGCACACAGCCAATCACGTCATTTCCACTCCAGTAGCGTACCGTTACAGCACATTGTCAACCTTATTTAACAGCTTTGGAACATTATGAACAAGCCTTTCATTAAGGATGAAATACCTGTCAGAGCAGGGAAACATCAGTCAAAGGGGACTTTATACTCTCTCTAATGTCGGATTAAAGTTCAGCTCAAGATATTCACCAGGAAATTAAAGTTCCTATGAGAATATTACCAAGAAATCTGAAACCAGTCCATTTCTTTGTGGATCTGGAAAGAAAAATGTAATCTAAAGCGTGATGAACCGCCGTATTGTGCTTGCACCGTAGCAGATCTTTCCGCTAAGCGAGTGGACTCATCAAATACAGTTAAACAAGGGGTCCCGTCCTTGCTCTCAGTCATCTCACGGGAGGCACAAAACAGCAGAAATGTGCCGAAGTAAATGGGGGCGCAAACGACCACAAGGCTAATTGGCCGTCCGAGAGCGTTAATGTGGAACCGTGTCGTTCTCCTCCCTCTGCACAATTGAACCGACAAATACATCAGCCCATTGTAATGGAATAAATGTAAAAAAAAATGTCCTGGTTTGAGAATGAAGTAAATGTGATATGTGCTCTACAGTAATTGGGGCCTACAGAGTAAAGACTGAGCGCTTGGTGTGAGAATATTCCCATGTGGACCAGCCGTAATTAAGATGGGATTTCTTTTTGCCTCCTCCTCCTCCTCATGATGAAAAGGTTTTATTGTTTCAATGCTTTTAAAAAAAAAAAAAAAAAAAAAAAGGAGGGATCAGTTGATGAAAGAAAGCACTCTAAAAAGTGTCGCCACCACACACACACACACACACACCATCACTTTACTCTCTCCTGCTTCCTCCCTGCTGCCTTTAACTCCTGGCGACGTAAAGTAGAGCCGCATCAGAAGCCGTATAGCAAAATTCTCAGCGAGGTGTATGAAGTACTTTTTTTTCTGCCGGTGCATTGTGATCTCCTGGGACGCGAACCACAATGGCTGTCGGCAGCTGCTCAGAGTGAGACAGCTGCACGTCGCCTTGTTTTCTGCTGAGCTTTTAAGAAATGTTTTTTTTTTTGTTTGTGCGCGTCTGAGCTGCTCTGTGTTATTGTGCGACAGCCTGCTGTTTCTTATGGGATGTGGCGTTTTCCCCCACTGTGGCGTCTGTTTCAGACGGAGCACCGTAATCCGGCCTGTTTGCCGTCCCAATGCATAAATGAGTAAAGTGGAGGATAAACTTCTCTGGAGTCTGACAATGCTATCTGAATTCAAAGCCACTCGCTCGCACTACAATCTGAACCAAAAAAAAACGCCAGAGCTTAACAAACTACACTACCCATAAAGCTGTTGAGTCCAGGGGGAGGAGAGAGACAGCAGCAGCCAGCCAGGCTAAAACTCAGCATCTGGACCGGGGCAATATTTACAGAGTATATTATAGTGACAAGCATCATTACACAGAATCCATAATGGAGTTCGCCAACCTCAAATGACAACTCTCTAATATGTAGCCATTACTGCTACTGGCTCCACTGACTTGCAGCCTCCTCTCCTTTTATGAATGCATTTCAAAAGTGTCCCTAACGACATTTTTCTTTCGCCGCACCGTTGGTCCGGTTGGTTGCATCTACGGAGAGAAAGTTTACAGAGTTAGATTTGTGGTTTGCGACAAAGCGCTCATGAAAGGCACGGGGAGCCATTTCTCTGAGAAAATGCATGGTTGCAGAAGATGTTTAGCATTTCAAACAAAGAACAGAGAGCGCTGGAGTGGCGGTTTGGGGCATTTCTGTGTGTGTGTGTGTGTGTGTGTGTGTGTGTGTGTGTGTGTGTGTGTGTGTGTGAGCGAGGCAGGTGCTTTTTGTAATGGAAAGCAGGGTATAAATAATCCAAATATGATGCAGGAGATGGTTAACAGAACATAACTAAAAGGGTCCCAATCCTCATAGTAACTTATCTAAATGGTTGGGGCAGATAATAACACAGACATGTTTGTATTCAAAATGTACTGAAGTCAAATTGAAGGCTTTTACGAGGACACCTTTACCACCGTCATTAGGAGCAACCACGAGGCATTTGGGTCACCAGTTAAAACAGTTGTTGGCTACGTGTTCTGTGTGTGATGCCGGTCGTATGATGTTAACTTCGTGGTCATTAGGTCGCCTTAGATAAAGTGGCCCTATCATGCTTTTCTACTTTTTCCCGATTCTTTAGTGTGTTTTATATATATTTGTACATGTAAAAGGTCTGTAGAGTGTAAAGCCTGAAGTCCACGCCTAAAAGGAGTTACCCTCCCCCTCAGAAGCTCCTGAGCTCCTGAAACGGCTCAATTGAATTCTCTCCTTCACTTCTGTAACTTTATGAGGTCATAATGTAACTTTATGAAGTCACAATGTAGAAGAAGTGACGTAAAACTCCTTCCGGCTAGTTTGGCCCTCAAGCAACAAAAGAGAGAGACACCACATTTAGTTGATTGAGTTCATTTATTCTGTTGGACAACTGCAACCCCTAAACAGCTTCTTATCCCTCTAACGTTAGCTACACTAGCTAAAGGTCTTATTGATAACATTTTAAAGTGCAAGAATATTTTGTAAAAATGTACTTGTTAAAGTTCAGATTCATGTATTTGCTAGTTTTACTTCCTGTTTTGCATGCATCACAAACAGCGTGGCTTTTAAAACAGGTTGATTTGTATTCCAACGTGGCTGCACTTGACATGTTTACAACTCTGCTTAATTACCTGGATCACACATTTCCAAAAGGGGCTCGTTGGTGAGAAGTGGCAGAGTGATTAATAAAAGATACAGTCATATTGTCGCCCTCTGGTTTGTCTGGTGGCTGTGATGGGCCTCGCATCCGAATTAAATCAGAATGAATGGCTGTTTTAATTAAGTGAGTAGTGTGCCACTTTGTAAAGGCTTACAGGTGAGCGCTGCTTCATCAAAGGTGCTCTGCTGTGGTTGTTCTTTATTGTACACGGTCTGTGTTATAACATGACATTTAGATCCGTCCTTGGAGTTAGATCCTTTTTCCGCCCACCTTAAAAACTCTGAGAGGCCTTTTCTGTACTAATTAAGCGTTCTAAAATATACCTCGAAATCCCTCCGTGCAGAGCAGGTACACCAGACAGAGCAGCCACTTCCACAGCTGCTTAACTTCTCTCTTACCTTTACCTTCCACCAGTCATTACCTGTGGCCACAGGAGATCAATCTAAGGGATCTGAGCCCTGACTGCTGCGATAAAAAACCTCTCTCGGTGTTTGAAGCTATGACTTTCACCTGCCTTTCGGGAGCAGGTGTCTGTTGAGCGTTCTGTCTCACTTTACCGTCTTTTCACCACGGCTGAAAAGAGAGGGGGTGGGGGTGTACTTATTCCCTTGGGGGACAGACGAGGGCTTTTGTGCCGGGGTTGGA
This sequence comes from Anoplopoma fimbria, assembly GCF_027596085.1. NCBI lineage: Eukaryota > Metazoa > Chordata > Actinopteri > Perciformes > Anoplopomatidae > Anoplopoma > Anoplopoma fimbria. The sequence continues at coordinate 4,727,124 of NC_072449.1, read as the reverse complement.
GGACACTCTGCAGGGCCGATGGACACGCCTGTTTCATGTCTTATCAGATCAAACACGTCCTCCACATTACCGCCCTGGAAGCAACCAGCGGCGCGTTTTAATACTCCCCTGCCTTAGCGGTAATTGTTTGATTACTGACGGCTGGTGGGTCATTAGAAAAAGAGGAGAAGATGGACGAGGCCGTTAAGCAAGGCAACGTAGAAAAATGTGCCCCCAATTGCTCTTTTTATGTAGTCGTCAGTACAGACTGCCACAAAACAACAGTGAAGGGTGTTTCCAATGTGACTCGGATCGATGCAATGCAGTAAAAGCACTTCAAAGGACACAGTAAGCTTTATTGGAGGAGAAATGTGTTTTTTTTAAATAATCTTATGGCTTGGGATAGTCAACAAAGAGTCACAAAGAGGAAATGACATGAGCTCCGACCTATATCACTTGTACGTTCAGCCGTTTGATGCATATTGCTCCCAGAGGATCAACTTCCAGTTGTAAGAGGCTGCTGCAATATGGGAACTTTTATCATGCATGTAAAGCAAACATATCAATACATTATTGTTCATGAACACTTTGTGGTCTTGTTCTCACATGGAGAGGGACAAACAGGGAAAAAATGAAAATTAAGAGTTTATTTTCCAATTTATTAGAAAATATATATATATATATTTTCTTTTTTGGTTTTTTGGTTGTTTGTCCCTCTGGCCATCTGTGCAGTCCATTACTGTGAATGTGATGGCTTAAAAACTTTCCCACACATGTTTATAAGGATCAAACCATGAAATTACAACATTTTGACATGGATGTAAACTGCAGCTTTACCAATTCTAGATAACAAAATATAATATTTTCTTCACAGCATAACACAACATCATCCGCCAAAGTCGCCGCCTCGGCCAATCACATTCATGCACTTTTAATTCCATTAATGCATGCATTAATCATGCATAACCCTAAGTGAATCAACCACCAACTGCGGCAGCGTATATTGATATGGCTGTAGGCTGATGCATTTAATGTAGTCATGCTCTAGTGTGTTATGAATGAATGTAGATGTTATATTTATTTGAGGATCTGTACAGACTGTGAAAACAGATATGTAATTATCTATATATTTATATGTCTGTGGACAGACTTTGCCAAAGAGGAAAACCGTGCGCGATGCAGTCAAGAAACTTTACAGGTGTGTAGTTGTTATCAAAAATGATGGCAGAATTCAAAGACGGGTATTAGATATTTAGGCGTAAAGGTTACATATTTACCATATTTCCCACAGTTTGCTGTAAGCACAGGGTATCTAAAGTTTGTCTGTGGCCGTCCTCTCCTGCTCACCTGCAGTATTGCTGACTCGTCTGCCACATGCAGGTATCATCCACGGTTCCAGTGTTATTCCACCTGGGAAGTCAATGATGCTCTATTACTGCAACAATGCTTCTCCCGGGTCCATTACAGGCACCGAAAACTGGACACAGGCAAACAAAAACACACACACACACACACACACCTCCACAAACACACACGCACGCCACCGAGATGTTTTAAAAGTCCGCGGAGAATTGGCCGTGATTATTGTGGTTACTGTGATTGCTATCATCGTCTCCCATCACTACCATTATCAGCGGAGCATTTCCCGGTGCGCTCCTTTCAGCTCAGCGCTCTGTTTACCCTAATGTGAGCTGGGGGGAACATAGCAGAGAGGCGTCTTCCATAAACACCTTGTTATCTCTCACTCCTTCTCTAATTTTCTCTCCATTCTATCACTCTCCCTCGTTTCCCCGTCTCTCGATGGGCTCTCCGGCTCCAAGAGAAAAGAAAAAAGCAGGTTGTATATTGGGTGTTTGTTTTGGAGGCTCATGGCTGTTTGTTTGCCAGCATCCAAAGTTGTGCTGATGCTTGCTTTTGCAGGAGCTATGCAGTTGTTCAGTAGTTTTTTTTTTTTATTATTATTATTCTGCCACCCACCACCTCCCTTACAAAAGATGCCTGCAACCTATTTGCAGTTAAAGAGGTGCCAGAGAAGTGGGATGTAAATCATTTCTGCCAGTGATGCCCACACATTTCTGCTGTTTGGCTCAGACTTTTTTTTTCATTATCCGTCTCCCTTCTTTGCTCTCCCTCTCATCTGTGTGAGGCAGCCTTAGCCAAAGCGCTCAGTCAATTCTACACAAATGGGATCCTCGCAGTCCAAATAGAGAAGATGGAAATACCGGGGCACATGTTTGAAGGGTGTTAAAACGTGTCACCCAGCTAATGCTTCCTCAAACTGGGAAAAAAAAAGAGAGATTCCAAGTCATATTAAAACTTGATTCCCCCGGAGTACAGTCTCCGGCTGCTCTTCCAGGTATAGGCAATAACCTCCCCGGCGCTTCATTGCTGGTTAAATACACACAACTGTGGCCTGGATCAAAAAGTGAGCTAAGCTTTCCTTTGTGATTTTATGAGCACCAAAGCCAGTGTGACTCCAGAGTGATGCTTACTGACAGCTCAGAGAAAGAACCAATCACACGGGTCTCCGTTGTTTGATGAGGAATCCGGTCTTTGTTTGCTGCAAAACTTGCTACAAAGCCGGTGGAAGTTTGGCATCTGAGCAGGGTGGACTTGTTTCACATAGTCTTGATGATGCTTCGTGTGTGTGTGTGTGTGTGTGTGTGTGTGTGTGTGTGTGTGTGTGTGTGTGTGTGTGTGTGTGTGTGTGTGTGTGTGTGTGTGTGTGTGTGTGTGTGTGTGTGTGTGTGTGTGTGTGTGTGTGTGTGTGAAATTGCATCAGACTGCTGTTATCCCCCTGTCAGTCCAGGAAGTCAGAAGAAGCCGGATGTGTGTAAAAAAGCGTGAACGCCTCATTGCGAGAGGTGTGAATCTGCGATGCCACAGATGATGCCTGGCTTGTTTCAATGTCTTGTTGCTGCGTGATGTCTGAGTCGCTGACACGCACACACACACACACACACACACACTTCACGTCCCTCCAACCTTTCTTGCTCAGAGCTTTTATCAGCAATTCATTTCCCAGTATCTCAGCCATCAATCACTCCGGCTTGTCCTCAAATGCAGCCGTCGCCGCGGACGGGGAGAGGGAGACATGTATACACACGGCCTCCGACAGGCAAAGAGAGAGAGAGAGAGAGAGAGAGAGAGAGAGAGAGAGAGAGAGAGAGAGAGAGAGAGAGAGAGAGAGAGAGAGAGAGAGAGAGAGAGAGAGGGGAGGCTTTTTAATTAAGATCGCAATCGACAGGCACTTTTAAGGGATGAAACTTTGCCTCATTTTTGAGAGTGTTTGATCCTGAGTTGGCTGTAATTGCCCTGGGTCCTGTTTGTCCTTACAACTCTGAGTGACTCACAATGAGGGCCACCAATTTTCGAAGATCATTTTGATAAAGCACAAGTCCGTTTATTCTCTCTTTTTTTTATTTATTTTTTTATTGCTTTGCTACTTTTTCTTTTCATATCTTGTTGAGAGAGTTTGTATTTCTGGGGTGGAGGTCGCTGCTCATGCTAGCACACTTCTGCTTGTGTTCATTTCCAAGAAACCAGGAAACGGTTTCAGAGAGTAACCCCGGCAGCTTTTCTCACCTCGACCACCTTTTTTCATGATGGTTAGTCAGCAAGGCGCAGTAAAACAAGGGCACAGAGCATAACTACTGAGCATCTAATCTGAGCGTTAAATCGGCATTTCTTGGTAGCTCATAGTATACTGTGGCTCTTTACTGCATTGTTCACACATTCAGATAACTTTATTGTGTGCTTATTCAGAGCATGGAGAGCCCTCTCCTCATACTGGACATAATGAGGAGGAGGAGGAGGAGGAGGAGCAGAGCAATCCAGTGTTTACAGTGGAAGTCAATGGGTCAAGTTCAGCTGCTATGTAGCCTGTTGGTAACTGTAGAAATGTGTCTGCTGAAGTACAACTGCAACTCAAAAAGGGACCCATCCGTCCCTGAAAGCATATTGGGATTTGTAGAAGAACATTTTATAACTCTTAGATTTAATCACCATATACTATCTTAAATTTTTCTTTTTAGTATTCCATTAACCTCTGTGTTGAGAGAAACTATTTTACATTGATTAACAGATCTCTGTGAGGGGAAACCTTTGATGTAATAATTATATTAATAATAATAACTTTATTTATAAAAACAGATTTTTCTGAAGTGCTTTGAGAAACAAGGCAAAAGCAAGATACAAGGCAATGAAACAACAAACAAAAGCAAGACAAACTGAGGTAACGCTTACTGAACAGCACAATAGATGAAACAATAAAAAATGAAATACAATAAACAAATGAATCAAGTTTGGCTTTGTGAAACAGATGTGCCTTGATCGTATGTAAATCCACTCAGACAGACTTGTGAGTTGGGTCTCTCAGACCTCCTGGGAATGACAAGATATACATAACTTAGGTTGTGATAGTTTCAATGTCCCTTTTCCTTCCTGAGAAGTTTAACTCAGTGAAGCCCACAGTCTTTTATTTTCTGTAACCCTGCATATAATCCTATCATGAAACAATCTGGTCAGAGAGAACTCTACCGCTTAGATGTGAACTTCTGTCTCCACTGTACAATGAATAAATCGTATTATTATAAGAGAATCACGTGATCACTAGCTTGTGCACGTGCTTGCGTGAGTGAGTGAGTGAGTATAAGAAAATATTGCTGATATTGAACAATTCTGCACAACCCAGATTAGGTTCAATGATACATTTTCAAGATTTTCTACGATATCTGTGCATGGCATGAAGGTGTGGTTGGTTCCGGACTGGTGATAAACCCACCAAAGGTTTAACTGCTAAGCTAGCAAACTGGCACTGTGGAGTTAATTTTTTTTTTAGCTGACAAATAATGAAGCACTGAAAATGTTAAGTTTTACTCCGGCTCCTCCATCCCCTCACCTCCACAGGCCTGAACCATCACCTTGTGAAGTGGGTGTGACTGTTGGATCGCCAGTTTTGGAAAGTTACTGAAAACAGAAACTAACTGATCATGCAACAAGCAGTTCTAATTTCTATTCTATTTTTGAATGGCTCCAACAGTTCATGTTAAGGAGAGATTGTGATTTAAAAAATACTAATTTGCCATTCTCTAAGTCCCGCCCCTCGAATGCAGACAGGCCAATCATAGCATAGCATCCGCCAGCCAAGACTAGGCTACGACAACTATCCGTCTCTGCTCCACAGACTCTCATGCAATGGTTTCAGATTTTACTTCATTTTCAGGCTGGTTTTGTGTATTAGGAGCTAGTCACTGTTAAAAGTTGTAGTTTTATAGTGACACTAGTTACCTGGAGAGGTTGGAAGTAGATATACGGTTTCAATGTAAAAGCCTGTGTTGCTAACAATAGCACATTATTAATAGAGAAGGGTCAATTGTAGGTCTGTAATGGGCCACAAACATCTGATTCACATAACCCATATCCACTACCCCAACCTCTACATTATGAAGGTGTCAGTATGCTCCAAACTAGTAAGTAGAGAAGTAGCAAGAGTCATCCCACCACCCCTGAGTGTTTGTAGCTGCTCTCGGACAGACATTCATTGTGTTACACTATTTTGCACACACACACACACACACACACACACAAAAAGCGTCAGATGTAACCGTGTTGGAGATGAAAGGAGATAATTTAATAGAGAAGTAACATTCTCGGGGAATGAAATGGAGAAGGGTGCCTTTAGCTCATCACTGGAGTACGATTACGTTGAGAGAATAAATGGGGGGAAATGGGCTTCTACCTGCATGCAGAGGTCGCATTTCAAAGGAAGCAGGACATTTGAATACACCTTTGAGTCGGCGCTGTCCTTCGGCTGGTGATGGTGTCAGCCCGGCGTAATGACAAAGAGAAGCTCGGTCTCATCCGTCTCCATTTGTTTCCCCGCTCCCTCATTCTTTGTGTTATTACCTCGGCGGCCCATTGTTCTCCTTCATCTCCCTGTATTATGGATTGTTTGGTCTCAGAGATCTGTGGATTTCAAGTCTTTTGTTCCCACTGTTGGATTTTGATGTCAGCAGATGTGAGATCTGTTTGAGTTCACGCCGCGAAACAAATAATGTTCAGTGGGAGTCTCTCTGTGGAAAGTTAAAAATGGAATGAAACTTCAAACTTAAGCAAAAACATTATCAACAGCTCTTGGCTGGTACTGTGGTAGTTTCAGCTATGCTTGCGTTTTATATTTAAATGTGAACTTGTTCCATATTAGATCTCACACTGTTTATGAACTGCATTTCCCAGAGATCACCTGGCGGTCAAACCGAGTGATGCCATTGCGTTTTTGACATTTAAGTTTGATGTTATTTGGAACAGTAAAGTAAGAGTTGTCATGAATTTTGTGTGCAAGTGACTAAAATTAATGTTGTTACATTCCTTGCCAGCCGTACCTGTGACAGTTACGGCTGGCAAGGAATGTAACAACATTAATTTTAGTCACTTGCACACACATGGTGTTTTTTCTCACAAGCTGGTTCCTCTATTTTTTGTGTTAAATATGACAATTTTTACAGTATCAAAATATCAAATACTGTTAATTGCTTGCTGTTGGGGGAGTAAAGTGGGTCTTGGGCTAGAGATGGATTTTCTAAGTTTAGTTTTTCTAAATATGAGAATATCTGCCAATGGATGTTATTCTGTTGGACCCTGCACCTGTTTGGTATGATGAGTTTTTTTTGGAAAAACTGTCATCACAAAGAATTAACAGTCAATGCTCATTTATCGAATTCTGCATGAACCAAATAAAATCTTACATATATTAAAAAGGCAGTTGTGCCAATCTAATAGCAATATATTTACTGATTGTTGTAATTGTCATAATTGCTGTTCACTGTTGCTATTGGTTTCTTTGGTTACGCACCGTAATGATGTGTAGATTAGCTTTACATGAAATGTTTTTTTATGGTAGAATGGGAAGGCAGTCATTGGTATTGCACACCAGACCTTGTGCTCTAACAGCTTGTGTGATGATGTGATATTTTGTAACGAGGATTTGCATCTTGCAGTTTTTTTGTTTTGGTGATAACTCTTACTGGCTTTATTCTGTTTGCTCGTGCATAGCTGACCCGTTGCATAGTCTGGTTAGCTTGAAATTGTCAAAAGTACCTTCTATAGTATTAGAAAGTACACATTAAGCTAGATATGTTTCCAGAAGGGGGAAAACTGATCAGAGGGGCAAGGTTTAAGAGTCATGGTTCGCTACTGATGATCATATATTTAAAAATTAAGAGACCTTCTCTTGATTTTGTTGGGCAAATGTTTTTAAGAGCTGCTGTTATGCATTCATGCTCTCCTGGTCATTAAATTAATTAAGTTATTTTCTGACAGTGAAATGTTTATTTCTACTGCTCTACTCCTAACCAAACCTCTGCTGCACCGCCTCAGTCTCTTTATAGGGATCATTAACATACCAGTTATTTAACATATTTGTACATCCCTAGTGCAAATAACTACTTTATGGCATGATAGTTTTCACAAATGTCACTTTCCATCATACATATAGTACGTATGTTACCGCAAATCATTTAAACTCAATCAGCAGTGGTCCCATCCATTCCGCTCACTTACATTCAGCCAAGCAGCATCAATAAACCGCAACACTTTATTTCAACAAGGGTTGCTCCAATCAGAAATATAGCAAACAGCACCAATAAAGCTCTTTATTACCTGCAACATCAAAGAGACCTCCCCAGAAATGTACTGTTTTTTTTCAAGAATCAATCTTGGTAAGGGCCGGATAATTATTGTAGTAGGCACAGGAGCCAACTTCTTTCACCGTGGCAATTAACAAGGCTTGTTAACATCAAAGGCAGAAAAAGACCAGAGGCTGGCTTTCAAGCAGAAAGTGTACTGAACTCACAAGAGGATCGGCTTACTTTGAGACAGTTTAAATGTCCTTGACTTGAGACCAGCAAATGGAGAGGAAAATTTTAACCAAAAAAACCTATTGGCTGAGTGTTTATGAGGAGACTGAATACAAACAGAATTCTACATAGAAGTGTCCTATAGTTTAAATCTCTCTAGTCTGTGATGCCGGGGGTCAGCAGTGTGTTGCCCCATGTGCCAAGGCCCGGCCACCAGACGCTCGCCGGCGAGCTCCCCTACCAGGTCTGGCTCCAGGAGGGTGCCCCGGTTTCCCTATTCCGGGCGAGGTGCCACAACCTTGTATCGTCCGATTCATTGAGGTTTTGTGAATCGCTCTTAGTCTGACCCCTCCCCCGAGACCACTTTGCCTTGGGAGACCCTACCAGGAGCTATTGCCCCCGACAACACAGCTATCAGGATCACTGGGGCACACAAACCCCTCCACCACGATAAGGTGGCCATTCATTGGAGGAGTGGCGATTCATTGGAGGAGCTCTCTAATGTAACAGTAAACAATAGCCATATTATGTTTATGCAAATAATTTTAAAATTTTTCCATATACTTGCAGAAGCTGTACATCATTTAAACAGGCCCTATCATGCTATTTTCCGGGTGCATATTTTTATCTCAAGTTACAGTTACAACATGTTTACATGCGTTAATGCTCATAATCCTCCTTGTTTTTCTCATCCTGGCTGTCCTGCAGCACCTCTTCTCACCCTCTCTCTGAAATGCTCCGTTGTAGCGCTTGCTCCTCCCTCCAGAAAGCAAAGTCTGCTCTGATTGGTCAGCTAGCCCGCTCTGTTGTGATTGGTCAACGTTTCATATTTCAAAAAACTCTTCAGTTCCGTCTCTCTCTTTTGTTGTTTGAGGGCCAAACTAGCCGGAAGGAGTTTTACGTCACTTCTGTAACATTATGACCTCATAAAGTTACATTATGACCTGATAAAGTTACATTATAACTTCATAAAGTAACATTATGACCTCATAAAGTTACAGAAGTGAAGGAGAGAATTCAATGGAGCCGTTTCAGGAGATCAGGAGCTTCTGAGGGGGAGGGTAACTCCTTTTAGGCGTGGACTTCAGGTTTTACACTCTACAGACCTTTTACATGTACAAATATATATATATAGCACACTAAAGAAGAGGGGAAAAGTGCAAAAGCATAATAGGGCCACTTTAATTATAGATAACAGGGTTTTAAAAAAAGCCTTAATTCTGTAAGTGCTTTTTAAGAAAAAACATGTTCAAGTCACTGCATTGAGGATAAAGAACAACAAACACATCTTGGAGCTTTTCCGGGATCCTATTTGTTATCAAGTGCCGGTTGTTTTGATGTTCCCCATGAGCAAATCCGGCTCTGCGCCGAGTACATTTTGACAGGGACACAGAGAAAAAGCCTCTTTTCGCGGAACCTCAATCACTCATGGACTCGTCAAAAAAGTTTCTGCTCCCAGACACATTCTCATCTAGCTTCAACTTCCTCCGACTGAAAGGAAATGGGTAAATGTAATCCCCTTTTTCTGATGGGCGAACGAGCTAATCTACTTACTCTCTCCATTGTGGATTGAGTAGGCGATGGCAGAGACGCAGGTGATAAAAGAAAAGTACAGAAAAAAAGGGGGTTTATTTTGACTTTCTCCACTTCACTCTTCCCTGCTCTCCTTCTCTTGGGCGAGTCGACTATATCTGCTGCCGGATTATCCTGACGTCTCCTTTTTTTTCTCCATCCCTCTGCATTCAATCTCCTCCCCCCCTTCTCTCTGCGTCTCCTCCCACCGGGGTCGGCATTGATCCCTTTGCTCCTGGAAGTTTCTGTGTTTGGTACAATGTAGTCCGTTTTGTTTTGACGCCTTATCTTTCACAAGAGTGCAGCGGAGGGGAACACGACCTTGCCAATGCATTGCCAGCCTGCCAGGCTGTGGGTGGTAGATAGGGGGTGTTGTGCACAAACACACACATACAAACACACACACACACGTGACTCGCTGTTTTTCGACGATGCAGTCTGTTATGTGAAGTGGAGAATGTACAGAGAGCGTTAAAAAAAACTCTATTTGTGTGACAACAAAGGGCCTCTGGGTGTTGATGACATATTTTGGCCCGCTAAGGACGAGCCAAAGGGTAAAGACGACATCAGTCACGACAGTATTTTGTTAACCTCGCACACGGCATCATTTTGTTGAAGTCCTTGGAGGATATGACCCTTAAAAGCTGCCGCCGAAGTTGCTGACTCCGGTGAAATCTGCAGATAAACTCTCCAATCTGTCATTCCATGAACCATACATGCACCAGAGGATGCTCTAAGGTGGATAAAAAAAAGTAGTGATGTCTTTTGGGAACAGTAGAAAAAGTCTCAAATATGATGCCGTCTACTGACGTATCTCAGAAAACCCATCTGTAAAAACATGGTTAATACAATGGATATATTATATAACAAAGTATTTATGAAACTGGTATACGCAGTATTTTTTTTACACATGACAAATCCAAAATAAGTCAATTTGGATTCACAGTTTGTTCTCTTAGTTCTGAACAAAACCACTTTGTATAATAATATGCATTTCTGTGAGATTTCTGTTAGTTTATACATTTGTTCATGCATACTTCATAAAACTAAATTCCTATTAAAATAGGAATAATGTCTTTATTTGGTCTAATCCCAATGCTCGATGGTCGTTTCTCTTTTTGTCACCTTCATTCAATGCGCAATCTGAGTTTGACATAGAGGCAAGCGCTACCACGTCAATACTTCTATCCATATTAGACTTCAAAAAAAGTTCAAATGTGTCAGGTATCAGTCTCAGACTCTGACACCTTTCCAGTTCACCTCACACAAGACCGCAAACCTCTCCGGTGCATCTTTATCAGTTAACAAATAAACCCATTTACTCTGTTATTACAAATGATTGCTGGTATTTTAATTGGTACTTAGTTAGTAAAGCATGTTATTTGATATAGTAATTACAGGCACTAAAATGAACATTTGCTAGTCCAGGAGTCACCAGAGCAGTGAGACAAGCCACCATGAGACCAAAGTCTGTGCTGGTTTATGTTGCCTATGATTCTCCTTTACGTTGCACAAAGCACTCCTCATTTCCTCAGAGCCCCATTTAGCAATATCCACTTTGAAAAGGGAGCGAAGCTCAATAATCTGAATGCGATTTGGCACCTGCCTCAAGGACAGGAAGACGAGCGGTCAGAGAGAGGGGGGGAGGCAGATGAACTGCAAGGAACATAATAACAATATGGGGAGACAGGGGGAGGAAGTGCTGCAGCCCCGAAAAGAAGTCGAACTTAAGTGCCTGTAACACTTTATTGTGCGAATCACTCATATTCTTTTTTGTTTTTTTCATAAAAAAATCGAATGAAAGCTGGACTGTAAATTTGAGGATTTAAGGAATGTGACACCTCCAACAGTCGAGATAAATGAGCTGCGTTCCAGCTGATCAGATTTAACAAAGCATCAATCTGCATCAGGCTTTGAAAAGAGAAGATTGAGCTGTTTTTTAAATGCATCTCATGAGAAGATTGAGCTGTTTTTAAATGCATCTCATGATTCTCCCTGTGTGTACGTCTATTTCGAGAAAAGTGTTGCCTTTTGTGAAAGAGTACATTTCCTAGTGTGAGTGAGTGCGTCTATATGTCGGGGTCTAGCAGCTTTCAGCACATAATTATACAGTTGAATACATGCTTTCAAACAATTCTTAACGTTTTACATCGTGTTGCTTATGCTTATTAATACAAAATGCTGTTGCAGGTGATTGTACAGTGCCCCTACCTCGCTGTAGTAAACACGCTTCCAGACACCGTAAAGGAGTGGCGATGTCACCCGCCTTCTGGGAAGTGAAACAGACTCTACTTCATCTAATGCTAATGCCAAGCGCGGATCCCTGGGTGGCTTATTTATGTATGCATTTATAATTTTATTATGTGGTGTGATACACTGTGTGAATATTTCTCCTGTGAGACCGAGTCACACCGCCTCGTGAAGGGGGCTGGTGGCTGGATCGCTATGGAAAAAGATAATTAAAATAATGGAGGCTGAAGGAGTGACACTGGAAAGAAAAACAAAGGAGAACAAAAGTAACACGATTAGGAGAGGAGACCCTATGTGCTGTGATTATATAATCATGCATGTATGTTTGTGAGTGTCATACAGACGTGACCTAAGTTCAGACTGATTTTATCTCTCCATAAAAATGTGAAAGGAAAAAAAGCTGAAGCTACATCTGTCGACACTGAAGTCATAACCTGCGTTTACAGGAAGTTCCAGAATTTAAAGAGCCCCTGTTGTTGTATTGGGTTTGTTTGTTCTTGTTCTTTGTTGGCACTAGAAACTGAAAAGTCTGAAATGGACAGGCAACTTTTTCATGCTTTATTAGGAATATCTGGTGCCCACCAATGATATCTGGTTTCTGGTGAATGGAATACTATCTGATAAACGCCATACATTTTTCTGCTCCAGAGAAGACTTGAATTGTAGCTATTTGTTTTTGTGTAAAGACTTTCCTAAATGTGTAGTACTAGCTAGTTTATAAACTGGTAAGTCACTTGTTTGAATCTAGCTTGTTTGAAACTACTAGCTTGGTTTTCTTTTTTTTTTTTTGTCTTTTTGGAATTGTATGTGCTTGAGCTAATGGTAGAGTTGAGCTAGCGTGAGTGGAAAATATCTGATATTTGATCAAATAGTCCAAGCTCACTGGAATCACATTTTTTTTTTGAGGTGAATTGATTTTTTGTGAAATGTAATTTAAAATCTTCCAAGTTATTTTTCAGCATTTTGACCCGGTGCCAGGTCAGATTCAGACTTCATTTCAACTTGTTTTCCTCTTCACTCGATTCATTTGTTAGCTAAAATAACATTAGTTCATTTAGCAAGTAAACAACTTATTACTTGATCAATCACTCTGTTTTTCATTTAGACCTTGCTGTTATTGGATGTAAACATTGAATCTCTATATAAAGACAAGTGTTTCAACCAGTTTTTATTCCTCAACTCTGGCAAGAGGTATTATGTTTTCAGTCCGGCCCTCTTTTGTGAAAGCAACATCTCAGGAATGCCTGGAGGGGATTTCTTCATATTTGGTACAGGATCAACTTATTAGAATTTTATTGTCATAAGTCATGTTTGTCCCATTCAAAGCAACGTTTTCGGCCACAAAAAGGCATACATAATGAAATGATAAAGTGCTGACAGACATGGACGTAAACTGCAAATTTACTGGTTGGTGGAGGCATTACTCATTTTATCACTGGCAAAATGGAAAGGGTTGAGACCATCAGGAGGGAAACAAATTACACTCAATTTAAAGCAAGAGCTCCATTATCTGTCTAGTAAAAATAAAACCTGTTTTTTGCTGAAAAAATGCATTTAGTTTAAGGAGGAAGCTAGTATCCATTAATATCAGCATGAGTCACATTAAGATGCTCCCACACTGGAGAGCTGGTTGAGAAGACCTCAATGTGGATGGTGTCAGGAGGGCGAGAAAGCACCTAGACGACCGTAAACAAGCGAGCTAAAAATACCAGCAGCCTTAAACGACCGACCAGGAAGGAGGGTGAAAAGCGAGAGGAGAGGACATCTGCTTTTTCTAACGCCGCTCCCTGTCATGTTTTCTCTTCATCTCTAAACATTATGCAGCCGTCTGGCGATCTGCCAGCTCAAACGAATATTTTGCTTCAAAAATGTGAGAACGCCAGTGCAGCGTGTGTGAATCCGTCCCGAGCTTTAGGAGCCTGAGCCGCTGTTTGTATGTATGTGCATCGGAGCTCCCCTTTTGGGAGCGTGTGAACATGCGAATGAATATATGAATAAAAAATCTGCAGGGGGGGAATGGTGTTTGAGTACACATCCTGTATGTCCTCAAGATCAATCTTAGACTGGAATGGGTCTTCTATAACCACACACACACTCACACTCACACACGCACACACACACACACACACACACACACACACACACACACACACACACACACACACACACACACACACACACACTCAGAGATATATTTAGAGCAGTGGCTTCTCTCCTCTCTCACTAACCATCTTGAAAACCTGGAGGGCCTTTCTTGTTAATGCTGCACATTACTTTCCCTCGGCCGTGGTGGATGGAGTTTCTGTCAGCATCAGACTCTCCCGCGTGGAGCATTTTTCGGTGCTAAGTAGTCCAAATAACACGGCACTAAAAGCCTTGAGAACAGCTTTTACAGCTTGGCTTTTAGAAGCCTCTCCTCTCCCGGACACTTTAGTCTCTATTTCCTCCCTACTTTCCGCCTTTTAACCGCGTTAGAGGGTCTGTCTCTCTCTCTCTCCCATCATGCATTGCAGCGTTATCAAAGTCGGCCACCCGCGGTTTGTTAATCACACCGATTGGGGGTGTGAAATGGAGTGTTCACACTCGGCAAAGTGGCGCCCCGTAGCCGCTGCAGCCTTTTAAGTTTTGGTAACAGTCGGCCATTTTTTGCAAAGTGCAGATGACCGCTGTGCGTCTCTGAGGAGCAAATTATCTTTTACTGTATGGTTTAATTAGAGTCCATTAGCTTATCTGTTTGGATGTGATTTTGTTGTTTACACAAAATTAATGTGTGATATTTTAGTCGCGGCAGCATCCAGAGTTTAGCTGTTTTCCATTAAAAGCAATGCTTCTGGCCAAAGACAAGAGACAGTTTCATTGAATTCTAATTGAAGAAGGAGCAGAAACGGGCGCCATTATTGCAGTAGAGGTTTCAGTTATGTTAAAGCATTGCCCCCCTCTAAGTGCTTCTTTCTTTGCTTTTTATTTCCCAATAAGTAATCACAACTACAAGCCTCCGCTCCAAAGTTGTGCCTGCGGTGATTGGAACGAGCGGGGTAAACACGCTGTCAATAGGACTTATTTAACACACGCCAAGATGACTGGCCTCAGAACGCGCCGCCAATTGTGCCCGGTTAGGAAAAATAACAAGACGGTCGATTTGTTTTTAACCCCCAGCTGGCTCTGCTGTTTACGGCCAGGAGGCCGACGGCAAGCTTGAGCTTATTATTTAATCGGGTCATCCGTCTAAACGCTAATTAGAATTGTCCCCTCCACTGACTTTTAGTGTGCGCTTATGTGCAAGTGTTCGTGTTGTGAGAAAAAAAAAGAAAAAGGGTCCGGAAATCTCCATCTCCTTGTTGCCCCCCTCGGAATGACAGAAGCTCTTAATTGCACATATTTGGCCACTAAAATAAATGGCCCTCTTCTTGGAAAGTAGTAAAGCGACCACAGCTGCAGCTGGCCTGGAGTGATAACACTTCATTCTCACAGAGGGAAGTGATGGAGGCACCTAAAGTCACTCTGCACACCTTTTTTATGGGGAATTAAAGTACCCACCTTTTTAAAAATCTTCGTCAGCACAGTGTTCTCTAAGAATCAGGTTATAGAAATGTGTTAAAATGCACATCACACAGACACATTTCTGAAAAGTTAGTATGAAGTCTGTTGCCTATTTAGATCATCTGAAGTCCTAACACTTCTCTGACTCCCCCCCCCTCATTATATTATCTACTCTATAAGGTTACTGGTTCCTTTACTCTCAGATGTCTTCTGCTGGCAAACAGCCATTAGGATTTTTAATAGGTGGTATGTGCCGGATTACACAGGTGAGAGGCGGACCAAAGATTTAACATTTAACTTTTAACTTTGATAAGAAGTGAAAGCTAATTGGTCGCTCTATTGCGACATCAGTGCACAGCAGCAGAGCCAAGACTCCTCCATCTTGGACTGAAGGAGACTACAGTTTTATCAAAGAACGTCAGAAAAACGTCCGCGTGTGAAGTGTTGTACACACGTAAAACACATTCTTGTCATATATTGAATATATTCCTTTTGATAAAACAATATTAAATGTATTTTTGAGCTGTTAAAAGGTTGCTCAGGACCTCATACAGAACATTAGGGTTAAAAGCAGTTTTGTATCCTTGAGTTTGTTCACATGATGGTCTAAATGTTGTTTTCCAAAAGCCTTTCTCCACTCTGCCAGGCATACAAAATTAGGGAGATTTCCAAAACCCATAAATTGTTGCATCTTTCACAGATAATTATTTCTTTATTGGCCTTCAATATAAAAACATTGTCATCAGTCGTCGTCCATGTGTGACTAAATCATAAAATGTAAAGTCTTTCTTTTGCCAGAAATAAACCTGCCAATTTCCTTGATAAATATTCATACAATCAAATACAATAGTGTCCTCAGTGGTGGCTACAACCTTGAATATGAGAGGAGACTATGTAGAGTATGTAAGTGCATGTGCAGGTTTGGTACATGGAAAAACAGAACAGGCATCGATGCCGCCAGTGAAATGCTGGCGCTGTCTACCGATTTTGAGCTTTTTTCAATTTCATATGTACTGTATGTCTTGCTGCCAGTGTGTGACAGGTATTGGAAAGACTGTTTGTGTCTGTCAGCACCCAGACAAATCTATCTTTGTAAATTGGTGCCACTGTGTGTGTGTGTGTGTGTGTGTGTGTGTGTGTGTGTGTCTGTGTGTCTGTGTGTTGAGACCCAGACCACAGTGCGGTGCTGACAGTCGAGCGGTGTCACCCTTTTTTTGGTCGTGAGGAGTCGGCGTGTCTGGCAGCGTCGTCTGCGTGCTGATGTCGAGTGTGATTGGGATTTCTCTGCACGGCTACGGGAGTGTCATCACATCCCAACGCTGCACTCTATCAAGGCTCCTCGAGGTGAAGAGTGCAGCAGACGAGTTCAGAATCATTTCAGAAAAGTTCCCTCGACTGGGAATATAAATTTGTATCACCGAGCTGAAAGATTTTTTTTACACACAATCACACTTACAATACTTACGGACAATATTTAAATCAAATATGGTGTAAAATTACAAAAAAATAATATAACATATTATATTTATTTTTATTCAGAGCCTCGTTTCCTTAAAGCATCTTGAGGATAACATAATTGTTAATTAAATTTAAGATTTTATGATTTCTATTATTTTTAAGGATTAAGAGATGTTCCCAAAACGCATGGTGACTTAAGACACTCTTAATCAGTGCCTCTGTGTACCTGTACAAAGCAAAGAGCATCTTAAGAAGCTGCAGAATCTTAAGGATTCATTGAAGTTTTTACTGTTGTGTTCATTTCTAAGCCTACTCTACGTATACAGAGGCTTTAAGAACAACTTCCACCAAGGAACATGTATCATAAAAGGCAGCAAGCTGAAAGCTCTGACTGTGGACAGAACATTAAGCTTCATGTTCCTTCTGAATGGGGCATAAAACCCTCTTTTTATGTTTCATTTGCAACAACTGCGCTTTATGATTTATACGTATTTTGCTTTATAGGACAGTTTACAGAGAATATGCCACATGCATTGTGTCCAACACATGCTAATCAATGTCTGTGTACAGGTCTTGGGGAGTCCTAATGTTCAAGTTAGGATCATATCACATGAGGCACAACAGGAAAGAACCTCATTACATTACATTACATTACAGTCATTTAACCTCAACAACATAAACTAATTAACTGGTATTGGTTTAATAATAGTTAAATGGAATCAGCTGTAAAATGCAGAATATCATGGAATTAGCAAAAATGTGGATGCAATTTATGCAAATCAGAGTTTCCCTACCATTATAAGCATTTTTTTCAAAGCACCTAAGCACCACAAAAAATGCAACAGCAACAAGAAAGAACTAGGCAGCTATGTTTTGGTTTCATTTTCTTACATGCTGCTTCTCTTGCTCTCTGCATCAATGTATAACCAAGAGCGAGGCCCAGCTCATACACACAAACACATATTCATGTCAAAGTTGCCCCCAGAGACGGCTAGCGTAGTTCACACTACACAACTTTAGCCCTGGTTTTCCATTCGCTCATAGTTTTTGGATCATACCAACCAAAGACCAAGATCAGAGGCGAATTGGCTTTTGCTCGGCGCTCGGCAACCAAAACATTTCCAGTAGGAGAAACGTGCTGCAGCTTCAGAAACCTTTTTTTTTTAATGAATTCAAAATTGCATACGACAAACCAAAACAAACACAACAGTGGAATCGTGCTAGAAAATGGAAATAACGTGCTGCAGAAAGCCAAAAAACAAATACAGTAACAGCAAACACGCTGCAAACACAGAAACGATGCAGAGTCAAAAACACACAAACTTTGAAAACAAATGCAACATTAAAAAAAGCTGCATATCCAGTCTACACAACTGAAGTTCTCCAGGCCTCAAGGGGGAGCCTTAGGTTTTTTTTTTAATGTATAAAAGAGCAACAGATGTATGTAGCGTTAGGGTTATTACCGTAGCTCTTTTAGAATATGTAAAAGACCAAATCCAAATGTAAAAGATGTACATTTTTATGTTGCCTCGTGTAAAATAAACACAGGCCTTTTTGCTTAGGAAAGTTCCTAACTGAGTGAAATGATCCGGAATTATCTTAGTGGCCGCTACAATAAGAGCTGTTCGAATTCTCTAAACACTAAGGAAAGGACCTTTAATGCTTCCTTTCTTAGTTCCTATATGAATATGAATATCAGCTTTATTGGTCATGTACATACATGGATACATATATACACGAAATTTCCCTTCTGCATTTAACCATCCCTGAGGAGCAGTTATAAACCTATGTAATTCATGTTGATGAATATGAAAAGACAGTGACAACCCTTTCAATTATTTTCATATGTATTTATTTACTTCGAACATGTAACCGATAAGTTTAAAAAAAACACAACAAGCTAGGTCAAAAATCAAGCTGATCAAAGTAGAGCTCCCCCTAGAGGCCTGGAGAAGCAGCGTTTTTTCTTTTGCATTTGTTTCCGCTTGTGTTTTTCCCTCTGCATCGTTTCTGTATTTGCAGCGTTTTTGCTGTTAATGCATGTGACCATCGTTCTCCTTCGTCAGTCTGTGCTCATCAAGTAAAGCCGCCTGATGAATCAGAGATGGAGCTGCCTCTCAGTGTAAGTTCAACCCATCCCCACGCGTATATAAAAGAGCAGTCGTCTCTAAGTATGGGGATATGGCCATGGATGCTAATAAAGTTACAATGTATGAGAAAAGGTCAAATGGTTGATCCCATTACCCTTCATAAGGAGAATGACAGTGATGTCTGGCCCCAGTGGCCTGCTGAGAATCAAAGCGGCGAGGTAGCACGGTGAACTGCAGTGGCTCTGCCTGTTAATGGGACCTTAAATCACTTTACCATCTACATTATTTAACAAGCCTTCATCTTTTTGATGCAGTTATGTATCAGCTGATATTAATTTACATCACTGTCTTCTCGTTTGATGTCCTTGACATTGAAGACTAGTCCGCTCTCTGCTGTAGCAGCTGGTAAGAAAGGTAGTCAATATTGTCATCATTTCACTGTCGTACCTACGAAATCCCAGCCATCTTATCAGCCGCAAATTTTAACAGGCCCTTTTATGCTATTTTCCGGGTGCATATGTTTATCTCAAGTTACAGTTACAACATGTTTACATGCGTTAATGCTCATAATCCTCCTTGTTTTTCTCATCCTGGCTGTCCTGCAGCACCTCTTCTCACCCTCTCTCTGAAACGCTCCGTTGTAGCGCTTGCTCCTCCCTCCAGAAAGCAAAGTCTGCTCTGATTGGTCAGCTAGCCCGCTCTGTTGTGATTGGTCAACGTTTCACATTTCAAAAAACTCTTCCTCCGGAGCTTCAGCTCCGTCTCTCTCTTTTGTTGTTTGAGGGCCAAACTAGCCAGAAGGAGTTTTACGTCACTTCTGTAACATTATGACCTCATAAAGTTACATTGTGACCTCATAAAGTTACAGAAGTGAAGGAGAGAATTCAATGGAGCCGTTTCAGGAGCTCAGGAGCTTCTGAGGGGGAGGGTAACTCCTTTTAGGCGTGGACTTCAGGTTTTACACTCTACAGACCTTTTACATGTACAAACATATATATAACACACTAAAGAAGAGGGAAAAAGTGGAAAAGCATAATAGGGCCACTTTAAATGTCACCACTAGTCTTGCGTCACCGTTTTAGCCGTGCACTCTTTATGAATCCGTATCCCAGCTATCTCTGCCGGCTTCCCCCACCGGACACTGTGATTCCTTCTGCAAACATTGTTTTTAATTATCACCTCAGCTTTCCCATCAGGCCTAGAGAACATGCACATTGTTCATTACAGGCTGTGCAGGGGAGGGCTGGATGACAACACACTCCTGACGCTAATCTGGCATCTCATCGGCGCACAGCAATATAGCTCTGACAAGAAGAGCGCGATTGCTGGAGCGCCACAGGGGGGGAAAGAGAGAGGAGGGGAGGTAGGGAGGAAGCAGGTGAGAGAACGAGGGGGGGGGGGGGGAACTGCAGCTTTAATACGGCAGCTGATAAGGTAAGTGAGTGAATACAGCCCACGTGAACCCTTCAACCAGGATCTCCCTATCTCCCAATTACTTTTTTTTTTTTCTCGCTTTTTTTTTTCCTCCACCTCCCATTTAGAATTGCAAATGAGCCCATATGTTTCCTTACAGCCGAGGTGGGAGAGATAAGGAGCGAGGTGTTGAACATATCAGCAATCTGAGCATGTTGTTCGTTTCGATTTATTTATTTCACTCCCGGCATTTTTTTATTCATCCCTCTGCCACTGCTGGAATGTATGGTTTCTTGTTTACATATATACATTACATTACATTACATACATATATACGTATGAATGTGAGAGGATTTGTGCTTGTAAAAAAAAATAAGAATAGTGATAAAGATGGATGGCTTGTTTGTGTGTGATCCTGCTCATATTGTGTTGTATTCAAGCGTGTCTTTAAGGCATGGGTGGATACAGCAGAATACGCTTTCCAAGGAATTGTTTGTGTGTGTGTGTGTGTTTTCGGAGACGGTTTGTGTGACTGTGTGATTTCACACGGACAGGAAAAGGGGTTGGGGCGAGCAGATGAAACTTTGGGTTTGGCTTGAGTCAGCAGCAGGCAATGATAGGTGAGCCCAGAGTGCCGCCTGGAAGATGGATGCCAGGAGATCACAGAGCCATTCACCCTCCACAGATAGACACGGAGGCAGCTCTTGGTTGCTGAGCACAGAGATGGTGGAGAAAACAAGATAAGATGTACAAGCGCACAAACACACTCACACACAAATGCACACACGGGGCTGTCAGTCAGTGGGGGTGGAGTTGGAAAAACACCAAACTCGGTTTCATCATGCACAGAAAAGAAAAGAAAAGAAGACCTGGTGGACCTGTAACATCTAACAAGTGCCTGTGGGCAAGATTTGTTGAGACATTTTGATGGTAAAATGTTCACACAGTAAAAAGCACATACTGGAATTTTGTTTTTCTTCCTCATAGCATCAGACTCATATTCTCTCACAATAACTGATCCAAAAACCTTACAGAATATGCAGCCGGGTATTTGAGGTTTTCATATCTTAAGAATAGCCTGTTTTATTTCTCACAAATTAGCATACACAACCCTGTCTCTGGATCTCTTCTGGGGGCACACAAACTGCCTCCAGGCTATAAACACACACACACACACACACACACACACACACACACACACACACACACACATACATACATACATACACACACACACGCAGCTTAAGCCTTTTTGGCTGCGTCCCAGCATGCGCAGTCCACTTGACTGCTTCGGTGCCAGCTCGGCCTCCACCAGGCCGTTTGCCCCCTCGACGGGGTGGCTCGAATCTGGGCATCTATAGATAGCTGTGACCGGCCCGCCGTCGCCATGGTAACTGCCAAATGACACCAACACCCCCCTGGTCCCTGTCATGACACTCACCAACAGTGAAAGGTTGTGTGTCATGTACTTGTTCTGTCGGTAATGTTTAAAACCTGCAGGAAAAACGAAATCGGTCGACATACACAGGATCTTGTTTCTAAGCCTTGTACACACACACACACACACACACACACACACACACACACACACACACACACACACACACACACACACACACACACACACACACACACACACACACACACACACCTCAGCTAGTGCAAGCACAGGTTTAATAAACTGATACACACATACTACTCGCAAACCGATACTCTTGGCAATAACCTCACATCCGCCCACAGACACAGGGACGGTGTAGGTAGGTGCTGAGATTCAATTAAATTAGCTCTCACTTGATGTGCCTTTGGATCATTCCAGGCCAGGCTCAGTCAGCGGTGGGAAAGTAACTACGCTTACTCAAGTACTAGTATAATTTGAGGTACTTGCACTACTGCTACTACTTCTATTCCGCTAGAATTCAGAGGGAAGTATTGTACTTTTTATTCCACTATATTTATCTGACAGTCGGGATGTCAGGAGCTGTTCTTAAAGACTGGTATCGGGCCGATCAAGGCATTATTGAACGGCTTATTGAGCTTGTGACCCCGATCTGATTTTTGTCAGCTGTACTCGTAAAGCCTTCATGCACAGCAACGCAACGAGTGCAGCCGCCGTCAACTCCCCAACATCTCAGTAAGCTATTAATGTAAAATATGTACAGATCACAACAAGAAACACTCAAGGGGAAATAGTTAATTCAGGTAACTGAGGCATAAGCCGCATCGAAGAAAAGAAAAAAAGAGAGGACACATTTAATGGGAGGGAGAATTTCCCTCGAGACAATGTCAAGGTCAAAAAGATTTCAGAGACTTTTGTTATTTATTACTTTTTTTTATGAAAAAAAATGCCTTAATGCAATGCAGGGCTGTTCAATGTCAAACATAAAAAATGTATTGATTTTAAAACGAATGTACTCGAAGTGTGCACTCTGTAGCTGTTTTAAATAAAGACATTGGATCAGGACTGCGTATAAATATTAAATGACTCAGAATGGGGGACAAAAAACGGTAATCGGTAAACCCCTATATGACAGCTGTAATTACTGGTTATTTTTTTATTTCATAAAATTAATATGGTTAGATAAGATAAAACAATGCGTTGTTAAAGGTGAAACCGGTCATTCACTTTTGGCATGTGACCCCTCTTCACATTTGAGATATCCTCTTAGATGGTTTCATTTAAAGAACTGTTTGAGGTAAAAAAAAATGTCCAATATTTTACAAACATTTGTGTAGCAGATCTTTGTTTTTCTTCTTTCCTCTCCAATGAATCATCTCATGACCCCTCAGAAGTACCCACACTAACCACTGCACTATACTAGTATATGAAGTAGAGAAAACTAGCTTTGAGCAGCTACAACAGTGAAATGCTTCTTCACAAATAATAATTAAATGAAAAAACTATTAGCAACCCAATCATGTAAACACTCACAAGGGACAAGTTTCCACAAAACTAGTAGTTTTACTTTTGATTTGTTAAGTACATACTTATATGTACTACTATACTGTTACCTAGTTAACTGTAAGTACTTCCTCCACTATATGTGAATAATGATAATTTGTGGAAAACTGTTCGGTTTGTCTTAAAGACAGGTGTGTGCTTGAAAGGAAGTTCATAACACCTTTCATCTAACAATGCAAGGCAAAAGTATTTTTTTACAGTTTTCACGCTTTATGTGCGATCAACAAGAGGGGTGAGATACAATAGACACTGTGACAATCATTCCTCGACGACATTCAGTGTTGCACATGTTTGCATATTCTAAAAGTGACAGAAGTCGTTGTGTGAAGAATGAAAAAGAACGGAGCTGTAATTAACTGCAGTCTCAGTTTAGATAAACACATTGAATCTCAAGTTCACTCCTGTTTTCCGCTTTTACGAAACTCTTCAAAGATAAGACCGTTTCTCTCATAAAAAAAGCGTTATTCACGCCTGGTACTTCCTGTTCTCTGGCATCTGCAAAAGATCTTTATCCTCAAAACTTTTAACTGGAGCCAAGAAACAAGATCATATTTCACAGAACCAGGAATCTCTGCACTTCTCTTCTTCATCCACTTATTTAAAAAATATATATTTTACCACTTAAACCAAGGGTTTGTAATCTTCTTCAAAGCATTTTTATGTTATACACCTTCGTTTCTCCAAAGAGTTTAATTGGTTTATTTATTTGTTTCTACTTGATATCTGAGTTTTTAAGTGGTTTCGACTTATTGTAAAGCGCTTCAGTGCTTACCCCTTTTTCCATTTTCACACCTATCCGGTGTGAAGTGGATTGACGGTTTTGGAAAATCACAGCAATTGTCTGACAAAGCGTCCTCTATGCCCGCCAGAAAGGTGTGGAGGAAGGAGGTTTTAGATACCGTTGGACAATCCGACATGCACTTGGTTGAAGCAGCCTTTAGCTTGGACTCTGTAACAATCGGCTAGAATACACCAAGATCAATGCTGGAGAGAATGATTGAGCTTCCTCCAGGAGAACTTAAGAGTTTACAGGTGAATGCTGGGTTGGAGGTGGGCTTTATATGAGCGGTTTCATGAGTTAGTGTAGCAACACAGCTTGAGTTGTCTGCCAGAAGTGGGCTCATAGGCTCTGCTCCATTAAAAGCATCCATCTCTATCCCTCAGTTTTCTGAGACCACCCCCAAAGACCACCCCCAAATCAATTTCTAAATCCAATTAGTCATTGCATTAGAGTGTGAGGGAAAACACCACTGTGCACTGTAGCCTGACAAATGTTTGGCTGCTGCTGTTGTTTGTTTGCTTGTTTGAGGGATATTGATCAGAGCGTATGAGGGGGGGAGAGGAGAGAGGTGGAGGGGGGGACCTGGTGGAGATAAGGGTTATTGTAAAGTAAATGTGAAGCACTTGTCTAGTTCAGCTGTTTAAGGGGAAGGGGGATAAATAAGACAGATAGGCAGGGAGGAAGTTCTGCATGGGGTGAGAGGGGGAGGATCAGACAAAAAAGTGCACAGAGGGGGGTCAACATCTGGCAGCAGCTGGAGTAAAAAAGAAAAAAGCAGCTGAGGAAGACAGATATGGGAGGTTTGGGGGTGGGAGGCAGAGAGATTAAGGGAAGGAGAGTGGCACAGAGTGAGCGTTATTGCCTGAGGTTGAATGTGTCAAAAGCCAAAATGATGATGCCAGGCAAGGCCGGCGGAGGGGGGGGGGGGTTATTTAGCACCGGTGCCCACTCCAAGATGCCGACATGAAAAAAGAGCGAATGAGATGGATGGAGGGAGATGAGAGGGATAAACAAAGAGACTGATGAGGACGGAGCGGAGTTAGATCAAAGGGGCCGAGAGCAGCTTCACAGTTTCCCCCAAATCACCCCTGAAATCCCCCCATGATGCATTTAAGGTCCTCGTAGCTCGGGCAAAGCCACAACAGGACTTTTAACATGTATAACACGGCGAGAAAAAACCCCCCCAGACGGCATGTTGCTCTAGGCCAAAACCTGGAGGGGGATGACGATAACACACAATATGATAGCATTTATATTCCAAGGGAAATTAAATTCAAAGGCCAACGCAATACGAGAGAGTGCACACCCGTAACAGCTTACAATAGGCAACAGAATTACCAATTAACAGCATTAACGGCTGCGGCTGAATTATCAGAACACAATGTACTCATTTATGTGCACTGAGAAATTTTATTCATACATAAATCATCTCATTTTCACGGAAATGAGGCCGCATGGTAAACACCACTCACATGATTTTGCGTGTTAGATATTCAAATGTATGCGCTCACAAACAAGAGATGAGGCATCGCTTTATTGTTTTACCATATATTATGTGATCTGTTTTGTCTTTTGAGAGATAAAGATATGAGATATTGGAGAAAGTCCTTACTGTTGAGGGTGTTTTCTCTCGCCGGATCCCCCTCCTTCTCTCCTCTGTCATCGCTCTTGTTTTCTGCCACGAATCGGCTGCTCTGTTTTGCAATTTCGACATTTCAATATTTCATCTAATATTTCCAGAAGCAGAGAGCCGTAGTTGCTGAATTATTTAGCGCCGCCGGAAAATCTGGGTGAGGAAAAAAATTCTGACAAGCTAATACACATACACAAACACACACACACACACACACACACACAGGCGTGCAATACTAATAAACACGCTATAGATTTATGGCTCTGGCTGTGGACTTTAGCCAGTGAAAAGTGTGCAATGGGTCATTCTTGAACTGTGACCTGGGAAGGAGAGAGGTAGATCAATCCGGAGAACTGATCCCCCCCCCCTCTGTGCTATAATCACCATCCACAGCCCTGTCCTGGGGCTGATGGACGACCACTCTCTAAACCGTCTTCTCTTACCCATCCTGCAGATTCTCTCACACACACACACACATACGCACACACCAACCGACACACCGTTATCTATATATCAGCGCTTCCTACGGCAAGCATTGTCATGGATATGTGACATTTTCTACAGAGTAGATTGAGAAATCCTGCAGGAATTTAATATTTAGCCTCTCTCAATACTCCATCAGCAGCTTGTGTTTGTGCTCAGCGGCAGCATGACGGCCTTTGTTGCATCTGCCAGAAGCGTCATTTTGGCCTTTAAGTGCTTGGGCGCCATTTTTTTTTACGAAATCATCTCTCCCCTCATATGTTTCCCTCATGTCATTTCTGAGTCCTAGTAGAGCAGATGAACGGGAGAAAGAGACTTGAATGGACCCAGTTGCCATTCCTCCAGGGTCACATAAAGGAGGGGCAGGTTATTATGGTTTCAAAAGGGCATCTAGATGGAAGAAAGGTATGAGGGAAAATTTGATGAAAAAGAAGGAAATGGAGGCGTTTGAACTGGACAGGTGGTGAGAAATGTAAACAAGCAGAAGGGTTGTTCCAAAAAATAGAGAGAGGAATATATAACAATATAATAAAGACAGCTTGACATGCTTTCTTGTAAGATTTTTCCATAGCTGCAGCACAGTTTAAAAAACCCCCAGCTATAATCAAATTCCAACATAATGTTAATTCGGTCTCCTAACAAAGACCTAAGCTTGGCAGAAACTGCTTTCTTTTCTTTTCTTTTCTTTTACTAAGGAAACAAGTGTACATTATGGAATCAATCATCCTCAATTACTGTATTTGCAATTGTAATGCTGACAGGCGGGGAAAAGAGCACAATGAGCATTTATTTGCTTGATTACATCCCTTCAATCAAATGGTATTCACTGAAATTGTCAAAAGTTCTGCTGATGGAAAGACTACCCACAGCCCCTCCAACAGGATGGGGGGATGAAATAACTGTGGAGGTAGATTCTGCCGTCAGATTGACAATGAAATACTGCAGTGGAAAGTTAATAGAGTCACGGTTTGTCTGAAAAGCAGCGTTTTACTGTGATTTCTGGTTGGAAGTTTCATCTCTGACCACTCTGATGGATGTGGTCAGATGTGGTCACTAAGTCTTATAGTACACTTGTTTGCTCTTCTGTGAGGTGAGAAGTTAACTTTCTCACTCCCAACTCATTAAAAACCGCCATTTGTTCATTGGCCCTACCATTCAAAGGCTTTTGTAACCTTCTAGCGTCAGTTTTGAACACGTCATTCTCAGTTTCCATGCATAGTGTTTTTTCAAAATAAACTTCCATGGTCACAGGAAATGAAATTGTTTTGCTCTTTACATGCTTACTTTTTCTTTTTAAAAATTTCCAGTCTGGCACACCCAAACAGTACCGCTTTTGTCCACAGGAACCGCCAGAATCAACACAAAGTAAAAGCTCCTTGTAGTAGCTTTAAATTGGTTTAATTTCCAACATGTAACCATTAGCTAACCCATGATATTTTAATCAATGTTCAATAATGGGAATGTCACACTAGTTTATTTCTCATTAGAGGGTTTAAACCTTTACAAAATAGAAATCTACTGATCTGTGTTTGTTACCCATTTGGCGCCATTTCATAAAACCTCTGTTGAGAAAAGACACTCCTAATCCAGACCTACACCAGGAACACACTGCATTAGCACACTGACCGATACCTCACTATTGACTCTTGCCAGCTTGGTGTGTGTATTTGTGTGTGTGTGTGTGTGTGTGTGTGTGTGTGTGTGTGTGTGTGTGTGTGTGTGTGTGTGTGTGTGTGTGTGTGTGTGTGTGCTGGGCGTCTTCCAGGGCGCCTGATCAACTCTCCAGAGCAGAGCTGATGCACACGGCGATCGATGCCTGGCCTCCAATTCCATCCTTCATATACTCAGCGATGTCTGAGGCCTGGCCCTCTCTCTCTTTGCACCTCGCCCTTTTATTCTGCAGCCTGTAATACAGCTTGCCTTCACAAAAGGAAGCGAGCATCATAATACGGCGAATTATCATCCAGCTCACCGCTCTGCCTCCATTTGTTATTTCTTTTATTTTCCCCGCTCCTCTATATTCCTGCGCGTTATTTTACCTCTTTCTCTCTCTCTCTCTCTCTCTCTCTCTCCGCCTCCATTCTCCCTCTCTCTTTCTCTGTACCTACCTATTACTGATGAGTCGATTTCACGATTCAGTGATGCAGAGAGGGTACAGTAGAACATGGGGTGTGCGAGTGTGAATAACAATAGCTGTCGATGCCTCATAAGAGAAGCCATAATTACATGCACTGGCACTAAAGCACATACCTCGTAAAAAACACAAATGGTCATTTCAGCTGAAAAGTTGCTGTGTTGTTGAGGGTGTTTTCAGATATTTATGCTTGAAAATCACCGAAGGTTGTTTCAAGTCATGTTTAATTTGCAATTTCGACCGATTAAAGCCTTTGTCTGTACTTGTTTTGCTTGTTTTTATTTTTTATTTTGAAGAAGAGATAACACGGTTGTTTTAATGCTCAATATTTTACCGAATATTCTTGCAAGCGAGTGCTCACATTGTTGTTCCTCTGCTTCTGTTTTCGTTTTGTTTATATGTACGCCCCGACAGAAATTATTGCCATCATTAGCTATGCATAGAAAAGCGCAAACCTCCATGAATTATATTTTTTGATTCCCTGGCTTAATCAAATCAGAGCATCTTCATAACACCCAACTGGATTCGTTTTCGTCATTTGTGCTGAATGAATCAATATTTGGATCTCTAATTGAAGTGGGAGTAATGAATGTGCATGGCAGAGGGGAGGAGATGAACATTTTTTAATAATATTTATATTGCAACACTACATGCTCAGATCTCGG
Source organism: Anoplopoma fimbria (assembly GCF_027596085.1). Lineage (NCBI taxonomy): Eukaryota > Metazoa > Chordata > Actinopteri > Perciformes > Anoplopomatidae > Anoplopoma > Anoplopoma fimbria. Next base: position 4,698,308 of record NC_072449.1, on the reverse strand, counting down.
TTCAGTACAAGGTGGTGAGTTGAGATGAATGTTGCAATTATTCGACTTATTGCCCGTTGCCATAGGAATGTATATCATCTTATCTAGTAGCATCTGCAAAACAAGTCTGCCCATTCCTCACAAACACTTGATCTGTCTCTCTGTTATATACATGCCATATAGAAAAACAACTTTATGTAAAATATCATCATCAGAGGTGGTCCACACACATTTTATTTTCCAAAACAGCTTTTGAAACTGCGAGGCAATTAGGCTATGGACTCATTCAGTTGTTTGCAGTTACACATGTTTTCAGCCGTGATGTAGGCGGCTGTATCAACATCTACTCCTGCTTGCCGGCTTGCTTTGTATTTGAGAGTGAGCTGCAGAGGGGGCTATTACGGCGCCATTGTCCAGGTAGAAAATGCTGTCAAAAGGACCTTAAAGAAATGTTTTCCTGACATTTAAATACAAAATAAAAAGAAAGGAAAAATGGTTGTCTGTCTTGTGGATGGCTCAGCGGTGGGGCATCGATGGGGAGGGTCGGAAAGGTCACAGAGCTGATGGCTTCCTCGCTGTGAAAAGCACAATCTGTCTTATGTTGTTCATTTTCTAATACCCAAATAGCTCTGAAAGCATCTGATGCATTCTCTCCCGCAGGCGCACATGTAAGCATTTGATAACACGATGCTGAGGTTGAATGGAGACCTCACCCTGCCGGCCTTTTTTTATATTATTAATAATCCCACAGCTCCACTGTCTCCGTCCCCACTGGGCTACTTGAAGTCATCACAATCCGTTTACAGTCTGCTTCTCTTGTTGCTTTCTCTCCAGCGTTTTCCACCAGTACGCTCGGGTTAGTTTGACTTGTCGCTCCTTGACCACGGGCCGTATATAAGAAGTGGATGTTGTCACGGTTACGACAGCCATTGGTTTGTAGACTATGGTTTTGAAGCCTTGAGTTTGGCATTTTGGCATTTTTGCTGCCAGAGGTGACACAAGAGGGTGGAGCTAAGTACAAACAACGCTGACTCAGACATTTTGAAGCAAACAAGAATAAAAAAGATTAACTTTCGTCAACTGAAAACACATCGTTAAAGGGTTTAAGTTGTAAATCAAAAAAGACTTACAACTCCCAGTCCAGACATCGCTGTGTTAATCACAAGGTAGCCTAAACCATACCCTGCTTTATGGTCTATTTGACTCTAAATGGAGCATCATTTACTAAATGAACATCATGCTGTATTGAAGAAGACTTGAAACTAGAGATTGAGACCATAAACTCATGTTTACAATGTTTACTGAGGGAATAAATCAAGAGAGAAGTAGAGTCATTTTCTCATAGACTTCTATACAACCAGAGGAGTCGCCCCCTGGTGGCAGTAGAGAAAATGCTAGTTTGACACACTTCCACACTGGGTTCACTTTTCAGACCCTGTCACACTGTCCTCTTTCTGGATTTGTCTCTGTTCATTCTTCTCCATTGCCTTGCTTTCTCATTGACTGTGACCTTCTCTCTCTTTCATCGCCATGTGTGTGTCTGTGTGTGTGTGTGTGTGTGTGTGTGTGTGTGTGTGTGTGTGTGTGTGTGTGTGTGTGTGTGTGTGTGTGTGTGTGTGTGCGTGTGTGTCCTCCAGGGCATGCATGGAGTTTGTAGTGTGAGATAGAAGATCCTCTTGGCTTGTGCCTTCTAAGTCTAACTTATTGTTATGGAATGATGCTGCTCCCTGTTGCTATGCTGCAACCATGGGAGGCCTGGACACACACACACACACAAACACACACAAACACACACAACAATATATATCATCATTTTAGCAGACATACAGGCTGTAACTCAAAGGAATCCAGACTTGGTTTTTTTTTCCGTGTATTTGCACACTGAGATATCTCCGGCCGGCTCCCTCTTTCTTGCCTTAACACACACGTACACTTCTCTGAGTACTAGGTCAACTTATCGCACAGAGTTTGACCAAGCAAGACTCCCCCAGGCCTCAGACGATAGAGTTGAACTACCAGCAAGCACAGGAGACCTGGGGACACAGAACACACACTCCTGCAGAATAAAAGAGACAGAGCTGCAGGTTTTATTCCCCAAAATGAGTCGCGGACTCGTGAGCGCAATCAACTTTTTCCGTGGATCATCACATCCCCACTCATTAAGGGACAACAGGAAGGCAACAACTGTAACCATCCTCTCCCTAAAGACCATAAAACGCAGAGTGACACGCCGCCGTCACTGTTTTTCCTCGCGCAGTAATCTTCGCTGACTGCTGCCTTTTTTAATAAGCTGATGGAAGACAAATAATTGCTTTGAGGGGAGCTGAGCTAGGTCCTAATTCAATCTTCTGGCTAAACAAATCCCTACTCAAACACACTAATGCACATTAATGAGATTTCACAGCTCTTAATGGGAGACAATGGTGGCGACCGTGCTTTTTTTTTTATTTATGGTGTGCGTTTGCTTATGTGTTTGTCTTTATGGGATGCGTGTGCTCTTTTTCTGGTCTCTGGTTGCATGAGCTCATGCGTACTTGTGCAGCTGCTGCAGGGAGTGAGCAGAACGGACTGTTCTCTGTCTACTCTTTGTTTTCGGAGAACATTCTTCTATTCACAGAAGCGTCTTTTGTCCTTGGAAGATGACAATGACGCTAAATAATTGAAAGCGTTAATATATGTATATGGGTGGAAGAAGCGTTGTATGGGAATGGGTTTCAGGTCTCCTTTAAGTTATGGAGTCATTAACATGGCATTGCTCGTTGCACACAGTGATTTACCAGGACTTTTTCACAGTATTCATATCATGTGAACACCATTGGGTCGGCAGAGACTGTATTTATTCCAAAAGCTCTAATGAACTATGAGGCTCCGGATTGTAAACTTCTGTCTTGACCTCTGAGTTTTGACATTTGGAAAAGATTACTGAGAATCTGCGATGGCTCAAACAATGCTGAACCTGGTGAACTACCAAACTTCAAGCGTATGGTGAGGAAATATGAGCCAGAAAACACTTAATTTGGATTCATAATGGCAGACAGTGAGGAATGAGGGAAAGCAGAATATTTATTTTGGACATTAACGCAGAAGGTGGATGAACACACATTTACAGCCCAGTACATTTATTGTTTTTTGTTTTTCATGTGATGTAAGTGGGCTTTAGAGAAGCCCAAGTAGCCAGTGATGATCTCCAAAACACCTAACACATTAGTAGTATGTAGAAAAGTGCTTTTGGTTGGTTATGGCATGGTATTACTGCTACCGTCCATTTAATCTGCCTGTACAACATATACTGAATACCCCATGCCTCAACATCAGCTTTTTCTGAGGTTTTTCCCTCAGTTTCTTAATACAACTCCAGAGTCCAAAGATAGCGTTAAAAAATAATTAAACACTTGAAAAACTATATACAAAGGCATCTTATGTATAAAGGGCTTGTGTAAAACCCATGTACATTATCGTGTTTTGTTATTCTGCTGCAAACATTTGCATACAGTTTGCATGTTTAGTAATATATATGTAGCATGAGTACCATTTTACATAATGGAAAACATACTTATTTCAGCACTACAATTCACTCTTGACATAATTTGTGCCTCTGTCAGCAATTTATAGCAGCTATTTGACCAGTATACAGACACTGTCCATCTACGTTCATATGTTTACTACATATTTATATGACTCAATGCACATTAACCAGAAACTTTTCGTAAAGTGTCAATCCTTAAGATTTGAGTTCTAGTTGATTCGGAAACTGCAAATGAGGTTTAATACCAAAGGTCTACAAGGGCCGCAGACAAACTGTTGTTTTTTTGATAAAGACAATAACAACATCTGTAGGCACTAATTGGCCTTTTTTTTTATCAATCTGTGAGAAACCGTGATCTGATTTTAATCTGCACACTGCATGAGTCTGCAAACAGCAAAAGTGAAAGTAGTTTAGAGGCCAGTGTCCAGCCTACTGACAAACCCGTTGCATTTCATAGGAAAAGTAAACTCATGTTAAAGCAGTTAAATGTTTTTAAGAAAATGTTCGGTTTGCATTAGCAGTAACTTAAAGCCACGTTTTTTTCCTGGGAATTTTGCCAAAGACTCTTACTTTGTGATGCTGCAAATCTTGCAATACTTTCATCACTGATCCATGGTCTAATACAGCGTTGTGTTACCTAATTCGAGGTTAGATAGTGACTTAACCGACATTCATTTCAATGCAAATCTTCAAGATTATTACTTTAAATCATAAACCTCATAAACTCATAACCCTCCTGTTGGTCCTTTGCTCAGTTTTCCTCACCGTTCATTATTACAGTGTCACTCTCTCTGAGCGCTGATGAAAGAAGCCGGCCTTGGGCGCCAGTTATCGACTGAGCTCTCGCATATCAGCTTGTATTTTAAGCAACAACAAAAAAATATAGATAAAAAGATATACACACACTTTGTCCCATGTTTAGCCTTTCTTCTCTGCCTGAGCTTCTTTGTGCATCGAGCCTCTCCTCACCTCACAGCTCTGACTCTCTGGCTGTCTTTGTCTTCTGTTTCTTCCCTTTTCCACTTCAGCTTCTTTTGCTTTGTCCACATCCAGAGGGATGAATTGATTTTTTTTGAAGGACATGTATGTGATAGTGAGGCTGCAGCCCCTCTACTACATTAGGTTCAGGTCCAACCCATCACAACAGCACTGAGGATCACACATGTCACACACCACAGACACACAAGCACAAATTACCCAGCATACCAATCACTGCTGCTCTAACTGAGCTATTAGGCAGCGCTGATAGCTAAAGCATAAACCGACTGCTTCGCCCCAGAACCATTACACCAGATGTGTGCATGTGTGTGTGTGTGTGTGTGTGTGTGTGTGTGTGTGTGTGTGTGTGTGTGTGTGCAACACAGGTAATGCTCCTCTGACTCCTCTGCTGAGTCCACAGCTTCATCATCGTTAGGCCGCTGCAGTGATGAGACAAAATGATAGAGGGATGAGGAGGGAGAGAGACAGAAAGAGAGAGAAAGTGATTTGCTTCTGCAGCAGAGGTATCAAGGGGATTACCTTCACAGCTCCCACCTACCTAATAGACTCTCTCGCCAGGTATAATGACACACACGCACACATGCGCTTCTTCTTTTTTTTGAGCATTAACACTTCACTGCACGCTGCATTGACGGTTCCTCACTAAATATAATTAAGTGAGTGCGAGTGTTAACGCTGCCTTTTGCTTTTATTAACATCTATAACATCAAAATATACATATTTTTTGCTCATGAATGGAACTAAAATCCAGTTACAGAACCCAACATTCTTCTGGATTCATTCTTTTTGCTTCTCCATCCTAGCTCCCCCCCACCCCCGTATTTAATCTTCCCCGCTCTTATCTTATCTGCCTTCATTAACAGCGCACCCTCGTTAGGGTTCCTCGAAACGTTAATCTCGTTAAGAACAATCAAAGCGCCCCGGCCTGGAGACGGCCTCCGCACGATGTGCATAGAACAATGTCAAAGTTGTTTCTTTTATGAACTCCTTCTCATCTTTACTCCCCTTTGTGTGTTTCATTTCTTTTCATTTCCTCTATACATCTCAGACATTTTGCTCTTCGGAGTATCTTGTATGAGCCGGGGAACAGTGTCCTGCTAAACCTCTGATCATTAAACAGGCCCTATTTTGCTATTTTCCGGGTGCATATTTTTATCTCAAGTTACAGTTACAACATGTTTTTATGTGTTAATGCTCATAATCCTCCTTGTTTTTCTCATCCTGGCTGTCCTGCAGCACCTCTTCTCACCCTCTCTCTGAAACGCCCCATTGTAGTGCTTGCTCCTCCCTCCAGAAAGCAAAGTCTGCCCTGATTGGTCAGCTAGCCTGTTCTGTTTTGATTGGTCAACGTTTCACATTTCAAAAAACTCTTCCTCCACAGCTTCAGCTCCGTCTCTCTCTTTTGTTGTTTGAGGGCCAAACTAACCGTAAGGAGTTTTATGTCCCTTCCGTAACATTATGACCTCATAAAGTTACATTATGAACTCATAAAGTTACATTGTGACCTCATAAAGTTACATTGTGACCTCATAAAGTTACATTATGACCTCATTAAGTTACATTGTGACCTCATAAAGTTACGGAAGTGAAGGAGAGAATTCAATGGAGCCGTTTCAGGAGCTCAGGAGCTTCTGAGGGGGAGGGTAACTCCTTTTAGGCGTGGACTTCAGGTTTTACACTCTACGGACCTTTAACATGTACAAACATATATATAATACACTGAAGAAGAGGGAAAATGTGGAAAAGCATAATAGTGCCACTTTAACACTGTTTTTTGGGAAGTGGTGATCACACGACTGGATAAATGAGACCTAGATAATACTGAACGAGTTGCGCGAGAGTTTGTAAACAAATGATTTGATGTAGTTTTGCTTTTATTAAATATGGCCCACTATAAGCCCACCCTAAATTAGCTAAGTTGTTGTAATATTTGGCCAACATTACATCTGGGGAAACACAGCAAATGTGAGAGAAAGTTTGATCCAGCTTGTGTGTGTACCTTATTACCATATTCATCAAGGTTGTTTTTATCCTTGATTCTTATCTGCTGTCATTAGCCCGGCTACGTTCTACCAGTCCTTGGGAGCGACCTCTCTGTTCCGTCCTCTCCTTCGTCGCCCTCCTACTTCTTTTATCTCTTCGGAAACAGGCAGTGACATGGCGCTGATGTTCAGACCTTCCATCATAAAGCTGATTGGTTATGGCGCTTGACAATGATTGGATTTTAATTGATTAGTCACAACCTAATTGGCTGATAGGCAGCAGCTTAATGGGAATGAGAGGACTTGAAGGCAGCTTAGTTCTCAGTCTTCATCTGTAGCACTTGAGGAGACGTCCATCCATTCATTTTCGGCTGCTTTTTCTGCAACGTCTTTCAGCTCCTCTTGGGGTGTTCTCAAGCCAGATGAGATGTTTAATCTCTTCACTGTGTTTTGGGTCTCCTATAAATTTGCTAGGCCTGGAAAAAATCCCAGAAGGAGGGGGCCCATGAGGCATCCTGATCAGATGCCCTCGCAACCTAAGCAAGCTCATTTTGACGCAAAGCAATGGTTCTACCCAAAGCTCCCTAATGAATGTCTGAGCTCCTTATCCTGTCTCAGTAGCTTATTTCGGCCACTAATCAAAGCTCACGATCAAACAGTAGGTGAGGGTTGGAATGTAGGTCGTTGGGTAAATCAAGAGCGTCACCTTTAGTCCTCTCTTCACCAGAACAGTCCAGTTATTACTGCTGACGTCACACCGATGCTCCTTCCGATCTCACGTTCCACTCTACCCTCACTTGTGAACGATGTGCTTCCAAACAATCCACATGGTCTCAGACTTTCAGTAGCTTACTCTCATCCTGACAGCTTCTCATTCGGCTACAAACGGCCCCAGTGTGTGCTGGAGGTCATAGTCTGAGGAACAGAACCACATCATCTGTAAAGAGCAGTGAAGCGATTCTGGTGTTCCCAAACTCTCTTTACCCAATATGTGTCTTCAGATCCTATCTATGAAGATCACCAACAGAGTCAGTGACAATGGGACAACCCACGGGGACAACTGTTTGACTTTTTTGCCAAGGATAAGGAAACAGCTCTCATTCCGCTCATATAGACCCTTTTACAGGTTGTAAACAATGTTGACATAAAAAAGTGTGGTAATAGAGGTAGATTGCGAATGCAACCTTATCTGTGTGCTATTAGTTACAACACTACATAGCTGCTTAGAATGACCTTATCTGTGGTCATATAAATAACTTTAAATATCACAACATAGACTCAGAGTTCTGAGTATCTTGCTTGAGGTGACTGCAGCTTTTGAAAACACAAACAGAACATGTACAAGGTCCTTGTTAAAGCCTTCAATCAATTATAAATACATATTCTTCTGTGTTTATTATCCATGCCCACCATTTACATAAGTTACTATGGGCAACCACAGTAGTATTCATGGTCAATCGGCTGATTGCTCAGTCTTAAATATAGAGACATACAGCGGGTAATATTAGAAATCTCTTCATCCATGTGGACCGAGGCGTGTTCATTATCCTTGGGCTTCAAAATCATTCATTCATTTTATATGATTGGGTATTCATGATATTTAGAAACGGAGTGCAGTATGCATTGGAAACAGTTTCTAGTTGGTGTCCCTGATAATGATGAAGATGATGATGTAGTTGGCTGTTTTTTCTTCTTCAGTTAAAGTCATATCAATCTCGTCTTCCGTCCTAGTTTTTTTGGTCTCCATGGTGACCAGAGGGAGACTACGCACGATGCTCCGTGTTGAGATTCCATAGCGATAACATGGAAACCGTCGCTACATCACGGATGTCAGTGTGACGGTCTTCTAATTAAATTTCATAGACTTTAACCCCACATTCATGGACACAGAATATCAATTGTAAAAATAATTATGTATGAACAGCAATGCCAATGTGTCTTAGGATGAATGATTGTTTATTTGGGCTTTTTTCAAAGCTTAACTTGAAAAAAGTTAGTATTTTGGTGCAATTGTCTTTGGTTCTGTGTGTCTTGACTGAAACATTAGCATTTTCAGCATGAAATTAAAATGTCCATTGATGGATTTTTATTCCATCCAGCTAACTGGAGTGACATAAAACATATCACTCACCTTATAACAGCATTACCTGTTGCATGTTGTCCCCCTTGTTTCTCAGCAGGGTCACGTTTTATAGCAGATTTAACTATGTGTGATAATCTGTCACCGCGGGCCAGTGCTCTTTATGCATCCATGTGTGGGCCGAGGATTGGATCCTCAAACACTCAGTAAAGACACTCAATGCTGTTTATTCTGCAGTCTGCGTGATAAATAGAGATCTGATCTCTTGGCAGTCATTAAAGAGATCTATGTGTGAGCAGTGGGGGACATGGGGAGGGAAAAGAGCATTGGGCTCCGTGTAGCACAGTGGGGAGCCTCTGCAAAGGGCACAGACTGCTCACAGCATGCACATCGGTCTGTGTATACGATACTGTGTGTGTGTGTGTGTGTGTGTGTGTGTGTGTGTGTGTGTGTGTGTGTGTGTGTGTGTGTGTGTGTGTGTGTGTGTGTGTGTGTGTGTATCTGCTCTTTGCTCCACCAGAGGTTGTGTACAAACCTTGTGGTAAAACCCCGTGTTGGCATGAAACACACACGGGGCCAACTCAGGGTTGCAGTTCAAACAGAAAGATAAATCTCTTTTAAGATTTTGACCATATTCTCAATGATATGCTTTCCATCCACAGTATGCTGGAGGTTATTGAAACATCTCTCCAAAGTGAATTAATCTGAAGATGCTGGTCTCATGATGCAGTGTGAATGAGGAAAAACAAATACTGGGAGATACTGCAAACTTTTCACACACAAAGCAAATGTACTGTAATTTAAAATGGTCGGAATTCTAGATTTTTGATTTTAAGTATCACAAACAGACCACAGAGGCAGCAGGATGGATTAACTGTATGTTTGTCACTGATCTATTTTTTTCAACCACACTCCTTAACAAGTTGAGGCAGAAATTAAACTTTTTTATTTTATTTACCAAGCACAAACTAACTAAAGGGAAATTCTAAAGTTTGCCTGCAATCCAAATTAGCAATTTTTTTCAAACAGTTACCACAAATGTATCCCTTAAAGGTGACATTTTGTACGTTCTGGAGAGCTGCATAGTGCAAACTGTACTCCTCCTGGGCGGGGTGGTCACCTGGCTGCGGGGAGGATTAAATTAAGGTACCACTTTGGATTTAATCCAATAAACAAACTATCAAAGTTTGAATTTAGTAGTAGAGGTAGTTTTTGCCATAAACACTATCATCCCCTATGTTCAATCGTACCGTTACCATGTCCAGATATTGAACTGACTCTACAGTAGGTAGCTAGACTTTTAAGAAAGTTGCCATTTGGTGTAGAAATGGGAGTTTGCAGAACTGTCCAATTTGCTCATATCTGTTAATATGGTCTGAAAAAGAAAGGTATTTAGGTGCTTTCAATTGTTTTGGTGTTTCAAATAGAGAATTTGCAGAAAGTTACCTTAAATAACAAATGGAGAACGTTCTATATGTAGAAGGTGTTTTCAGATAAATGCACATTAGCGTAGACTTCATGCTGTGGTCTTTGCAAGTAACATTAAATCTCAACCTTCTGGCTTTTCATGCATCTTATCACTTTACTCTTGTAGTGTGACGCTAAACATACATTTACTGTTTGCATGTTTATGTGTATGTATATATATATATATACATACACAGAGCCAAGTGCATTGCACACAGGCACAGAATGACTTGCAGCTTCATGTGTGCTTCCATCCTCACTCCGTTCCCACATCTGCTCCAGCACTGCTCCGCTGGCACCAGTTAAATACGGTTCCACTATGTTCATCTTCCCCCTTTCTTCACCCCTCCTCCAGCGCTGTACTTTCCAGGGTAGCTTTCTTTCTTCCCCCCAGAGAGGATTAGTGTCTCCTCTATGAAGTACAACTTGACCTTAACCCTCCCCTCATTCTCTCCCACACTGCCTCTACCACTCCCCTCATCACCATTTGATGTAAATGCAAATGATTCATCTTCCTCCACTGATACAGTATCAGCAGCCCATGACTGGAGAGGAGAAAAAAAAAGGGCTTTTTATGGAGTAGTTCTCCTTTCTGCCAAGTCAAGTATCTCACGGGGGGCTCTTTTAAACATCACTGGAACATAATTTAATGTGTATACACTTGAGTTGAGTCTAGAAGTGTATAAGTGTCTCGCTAGTTAGGTCTCAAAACACCAACCCAACTGGCTTTTCTTTGCAAAAAATACCCAAATAGTGTTTTTCTTATCCTTTTTCTCGGTTTCCAAGTCTCTCTCTGTCTCCACTCCCCTTTCTCCTCTCCCTCCTCCTCATCCCCCTCCTCCTATGTGGACAGCAGGCCTTCAGTCTCTTATCAGTAGAATCAGCCAAGCACAGACTCTTTTGGGCCGCAGATAGGCAGGAATTGGCTGACAGCGTGGAACGGCTACTGAGAAAAGGAGAGATATTAAAGATGAGGCGGTGCAAGAAGGGAGGAGAGGGGGGAGAAAGAGAAATGATTAATCCCCCCACCACCCAAAAAGAATAAAATGAGGTGTTTGTTTCCGTCATAGAAAAATACCTGGAGATAAGATGGGACTTTTTCTTGCAATCACAACATCGGGCACAGTCTGTCTTTTGTAAAGCATATCATATCTCCCACACCATCTTCACAAAAAAAAACTGGCAAGCGAGCATTTTTCGTGTGACTTTCAGAAATCCTTGACGCAAAACGCCTGAATAACTTTTTCTACCGTAGAGTCAAATTCAAAATAAAACAAGTACACATTTAGCTAAGTCCCCCCCCCCCCTACCCCCTCCCCACAAACTCATTAAGTCTCAGCTCATTTGAAAGTAAGATCACATTGCGGAGTAATCAGCCAGGAAGCTGATCATCCCCACCTGTCTCCCCTCATCTCCTCTAAAGTAAATACAGTCATATTTGACGAGGTGGCTTGCTAGCTGGTGATAGCGACTGAACTGAGAGCAAACACAGCTTTTTGAGATATCAAATACTTACACAACAGTGCAGTTGGAGGGATGTTAATGGGGAATTGGAGTTATCTAAAAAAGTTTCCCACCATGTGATGTGAGTGAAACTCATTTGTGTGTTCAAGGATTATGGGAGATTAGAAATTGCAGCAAAGGTGTGAAGATATCTAATGAAAGGGTGATTCAACACCGAATCACACGGAGTAGAAAAACTCCTGATGAACTACTCTCCATGGCTTTGAAACTTGCAAGGTTGTTAACAGCCTAGTCAGGGTAGAATGGTTCAATTACACCAAATAGGTAATCGTTCTGCATCGTCGCTCTGATCTCGCAGAAAGTTCCTCTGAAGAAGAAGCGTTAAAGTTTCTCGCTTCACGCCGAGTTTCTGCGGCCTTGTCTTATCGCGGTGTAATATCTTCAGCAATAATTACAGTACTTGAACCCTAAATAACAGTGTGTACCATCCATCCAGCCGCCACACAAACTGTTTCCTTTAACTAGTGATTAACTGGTATTCAGGCTCCTTGGGGGATCGTATGGAGTGCAGTGTGGATATTGCAGGGGCGACGCCTGCAGAATATGAATCGAAGGACAATTGGTAACAGGCAGCGGATGAACGTATGAGACGCCTTAAAATTCAGGGGAAGAAATATGGGAGATGACTGGGGGTAGTCTCTCCATTTTAATGCATCTCATTAACAAGGAACAAGAGGCCTTGTAAAATGGAAAGTGGTAGAAGACGGCAAAAAAACGATGTTGAGGCGTAATCAGACTATAATTAAACCACTCTCTCATCCACGTTTAGGGGCGTGCATATGCTCTCAGATTGGACGGCTTACAGGGTTATGCATGGGCACTCTGTACAGACACACTCTGTGAAACACTACAAGCAACAGATAAACACATGTTCATATACATTACAGATACCGTAGTGTCTACTTGACTCGCTTTACATATCAGGGCTGCAGTTCCGTAGCTCCAGGCCTAAAGCACGTCGGCATTTTGGGTGACCTTGAAACGCACCTGCTTGTCCGTTTGGTATTTCGGTGCCCTGCGCAGCTGGTGTAACGCAACAGTGTGACAATGAAACAGGTGTCGCATTTAAATGTGGTCGGTATGTGTTGGTCTTTTCTTGAATGTTAAAAGTTCTCTATATGACATTCAGAGCATTAATACAGCAGCAAACAGCTTTTTGCTATGTAAAGATAAAGTGGAGTAATACTGAGTCTACCTGAGCAGAGAATGAAGTCACTTTTCTCTGTTTGAGTTTATATCAGAGCTTCTGTGTTCTCTGTTGATAGCCCTACTGGCTGCATGTGCCTTTTAGTGCATGCTAGTAAATGTTAGTTTGGCTTAGCTCATGGCCGCTTCTCTGCACGGCTCTCATACACCTGTTAAAGCTGATAACGCCATCACTGGAGGGTAGCACCCACTCAGCGGTTCCCCCTCAGGTAAACACTGTTAGCTCTTTCAGCACTGCTGATGTTGTTTGTGCTGTTAGCGCTGTTTGCACGGTTCGCCATGGTGGGAGTCTTGTGGAGGCAATAGATGTGCTCTGAATTTCCAATTGAGCACCCTGAAAGGTCCTGGCATGAACATGAACATAATCACACTGAGAACAACCTTTGCAGCACAGCTGTCAAATACCTAATGCTCATTTTAAAAGGGGCAATCCTTAAGATTTCATTCCTGGTTAATTTGGCGACACACTATTTACTTGTGGTAACAGCAAATATGTTTTATACGACAGGTGCCAGAATACTGGGGGCCAGCGAAATACATTGACGTTTTAATAAAGAAGTCAGGCAATAATTGGCCTTTTTCCATCATTCTGTGGAGGTAGTCGATTACCTCGCTGAGATGTTGGAGGTGTGCAGACTGTCGCCTGCAGCTCCTCAAATAACCGGCCGCTGTGGCTGCTAACTCTGGCTCTTTTACTACCTGTAATATTTCAAGCTGATCTACTGTCAAAAAATGCAGATAATGGCCGTCTTGTTTTGTAGAAAGATTTTTGATGAACGATAGTGTCAAACTCACTGACAAAGACTTTGCATTTCCTGCGACTACTTCAAAAACAATCACCAATGTGTCACCTCATTTGGGTAAAGATAGTGACTTAACAGACATTTGTTTAAATTAAAATCTTCAAGATTGCCATTTTAAATAAGCCAGACTGCAAAGTAAATAGCTGAAGAGAGAAACTCGAAAATCTTCCAAGCCAACGAGCATAATTTAATATTCTCAGGTGTTGGTTGACCAAAAAAATAAGTGACAACTAGCCTGAGTTTCCACAGGTGCGGATGGGACCTTTTTTCTCAGAGTTTCACACTATTAAACACCTGTCAATAAATTCCCTACAGCACTGCTTGTGTGTGCTCAACCAAAGTTTCTCCTTATTTCCAACATGTCTTGCATAAGTAGCACCTGCAGTAAAGCACTTTGAATTTGAATGTCATGTTAAATGGGGTTATCAGGGAGTAGCTGATTCATGCAACCATGAAACACAAATTTAAAACAGATTTTTCTCTCACAGGTGTGGATTTAATTTCAATTTATTTTCTCAACAACTTTTTTCCATATAAGTGCTTGTCTGGGATTTGGACCCAAGACCTCTTGCACCTGAAGTGAGAATTATACCCCGAGACCAAGAAGTCCTTGGTAGTGACATGGCTAACTCAAACTGAACGCAAACTGATTAATCACTTTTTTCACTTTCACACTTGATCCAACATCACATTACAGTTGTGTATAACTTTTCCGCTTACACTTCAGCAAACTATTGCTTGAGATGTTATGCTCGTGGAACAAAACTTAGCCATGCTAGTTTCTCTATGCACACAACTGTGCTATCTATCTCGGCTACAAAAATAACTATACATAGTAACCACCTCTTGTTCACTCTGCCATTGTCTTTATGAGCTGCATTTTGAGTCATGCGCCACCAATTCACAAAAAATAGCGCCCGCTGTCTCTTTCTCATTGACTGGCTCAAATGTTGCATTAGCATAATCTAGCAATGGGAAAACGTGTGAGTCATGGGGGAAAAGATTATCATCTGAAAGGTTATCCAGATTTCCAGTGGCACACACACACACACACACACACACACACACACACACACACACACACACACACACACACACACACACGCACACACACCGAAAGGAAGATAGCACGACATTGTAAATGATAGAAAAATGAGAATAGGTGTACGACTAATGCAAACGATCTTTATCAGAAGGTATCATTTTGCAGGTCTTGTTGCCTCCGTCGCTGTAATCAGATTAGTTTGAACAATTAATGAACAGCAGTTATGATGAACCTGATTGGATTACAGTTTGCTTATTCTGCTTTCATAACTGCAATCGCTCACTTAAGACTGACTTCCTGCTTTAACATGACCTCCAAAACCCGCCCTCAGGGTGTCTGTCAGTGCATGATTGACAGCAGCTTGACATGGCACACTCAACAATCTGAATTATGCAATGCACAATGCATATAGGCTGACATTTATTGTGGACAAGCATATCCATACCACACGGTGCACACAGCTCATGGCGTTGGATCAATTGAAGAACCGAGCTCTCTTTTTGAGCGATCAGTGATTTGCTTCACAGAATTACAAACAGTCAAAAAGGCAGACGACTGAATTCAGCCGACAGCTGACTTGATCAATTTTCAACGAGCAGAAGAACCTTGGAGAAGGAGCTGCAGCAGGCCTGGAATGGGAAAAAAGAACCTCTCTCTGGTCTTCCCAGTGAAGTTTAGTAAACATGCGAGGACACCGACGAAAGAGTGAAGATTAGCTTTTGTCAAAAAAATAAACTCCCTCCTTTTCTCCCAGTCACCTCTCTCTCTCTCTCTCTCTCTCTCTCTCTCTCTCTCTCTCTCTCCCTCTCTCCCTCCCTCTCTCTGGTCCAGCAGGTTCAGCTGCAGCGAGGAGCCATGAAAAATTGAGTGTGTTTCTCTCTCGCTTCTTTCTTTTCCCTTCACTCATCCACTCTTTCTCCCCTCGCTGCAGTCTGATCATGCGTAGCTGTAATATATTTATTTTTCCAGTAACAAGAATTAGGGAGTTTCTTCTTTTTTTCTTCTTCTTTTAATCTCGTTGCAGAAAACAGCTGGATAGAATCAGAATATACAAAAAAAAGGAAAGTCATAACTGCTGCCCAAAAAAGGTTGAGATGGCAACACAAACCAGAGAGAGGGTCTATGAAGCTTTGTGTTTTTATCTTTTTCACACCTGGTCAACCATTACATCAGCTGCAGAGTCACATTACAGACTCCCACACCTTCTTGGTTCATCACCTGTGGATTTTTTGATTTGTCCACGAATGTATTCTGCTCAAATCCCCCAAATCTCTGTCACTGTGTCGTATGTGAGAAAGAGAGAGCTAGATGTCTTCTGCACAGCCTGAATGTGTCAGTATGAACAGCCGAGCAGACAGAAGGAAGATTGACCTTTCTCTAACCAACTCCGCGTGGTGTTTGTGTGTGCATTTTCATGAGTAGATGCACCGCTACACAATTCTGATGAGCCTGTGCGGTATAGCCTCTAACCATGAGCACATTAGCTGATATTTATCCAGTTTTTACAGATGAGGAGTGCCGAGCAGGAATCACTGACTGGCTGACTTTGATCATCGTATTCACATTAACCTGAATGACCTGAGCTGACAGCGGAACAGTGCTATAGCTCTGAGATGATTGATGAATACCAACCACTGAATGCAAGCTCAGAAATGACTGTGCTGACTTTGGGTAAATCTTTATTAGCTGCCGATGAAACGTTCTCCCCTTTTTGTTATTTACACCTGCAAGAGCTTTTGTGGAGCTTCAGATCAGACCTCTCCCCCTTTTTTTTCCTATGGACAGACTCTAGAAGATATAGTTTTCAAATTCTGACCTACATATTAAAAGTATTGATCTTGGCATTGTGAAGGAATTTTCCTTCTTGTATGTTAAACTTCCCTCATGTCAGTTAAAGGTAACTGTCTGTAGGTCAGGTCTGTCTGTCTCTCTTCGCCTGTCTCACTTCCTGTAAGTCGCTTTGGATAAAAGCGTCTGCTAAATGACTGTAATGTAATGTAAATGTAATGTAATGTGCCTGATAAGGCCGAGCTGGCTATGGCAGCTGGTAGGCCAAGGTCAGCTAGAAACCTTCTGTATCCGGTTTAGACTCAACAGGCTGTCGTCTGGTTGGAGACACTGGATAAGAGAGACTGTACAGAGGCTATGTTGTTGCTATCACAGCAACGGCAGATGTATTTCCTTGTTTAGATCTTATATCCAATAGAATCCTCAGATAGTGGAACTTAGCTGGTCTGGGGAAGGTTAAATACTGTGCTCAAGGACACCATCTTCAGAATTGGGTAGCAGTACGCTGTGATTCACACGTGGTGTTTCCCTGTTCTCCTCGATCGAGCAACAATAAATGTTACTGTTAAGACATCTGGGTCTGCCGAAACCTCTTCAGTCTCGAGGGAACTAGCTCTAAGATTTCCATCACAGGCATGACAGACTTTCTTTGTTTATTTTCACGATGTGAATTTTTTATAACCTATTGAAGACACTCGTCCTATATGAAATTATGTACATGTTTTCATGTTGATATTGTAGGCCTTCAGTGCTATAATATGATGTAATTGATTCTTGAATGAGTGAGTGATGTCATTAGAGCAGTGCGTCCTGATTGGTCTACATGGGTCTACCAACCTGTTTAAGACATGCATCCTCGTTATCTTGGAAAGTAACCTGATGAAGGTCTGTGTACCGAAACGTTGAAACTATCCATCCATCCATCCATCCATCCATCCATCCATTTTTTCCGTAACCTGCTTATCCAGTTAAGGGTCGCAGGGGTGCTGGAGCCGATCTCAGCTGTCAATGGGCGAAGGCAGGGTACAAAACGTTGAAACTAAATATATCTATATGCAAGTGAAGAAGACAGTGTGTGGGTTTATTTTGTTCTATAGCTTCAGATCAGAGAAAAAAACAAAACACATACCTAATAAATAAAATATATATTTTAATAACCTGTTACTAATCTTAACCGGGCTTTTCCTGCACCTCACCACCTCTGCAATCTGCTGTCGGACACCCTTGTCTCCCCTCTTTTCCTCCGAAATTGCTTCGGCCCTGTATTCCTTTTGATGCTAAGAGGCCTTTGAACTGCAGCCAGCATCTTTATGCTGCCCTCGGTGGCGAGTCTGCGAGCAACTCAAATATTCATAGGGCCCAGACCTCACCTAGAATACTGATGGACGCTGCTGCTCACTCCGTGCACGGCAGCAGATGTGTCAAGCGTGGGCCAGACCTGGGCCAGGGATACTGTGTGTGAACTGTGTTATGGCACCGGCTGTAAAAATGGTTACAAAGCTGGAATGGGTTATGTCATGTGATGGATACTACTGCGAGGTGCAAGGACTTTCCTTTTATTTCCATGAAGGTCACCAGCGTGGGATACCCTGCTCTCTCTCTCGTTATAGGCTCGACTGTGAACACGGTTATGGGGGTCGCCTGGAGGTTTGTGTTGAAGTTCATGGTCAGGTCACGGCAGGACAATAAGGCCGTCATGCAATAGTGCATGAGGGATCCGTAATGTGTCAGGCTAAGAGCTTAATGGGCTCCGAAGCTGGAATTTAACTGTTTGAAGAAGCTTAATTATTTCTGCAAAGCGTTCATCTTCCTCAGCAGCCATGACACTAGCAAATGGCCGGTGTCAGGTGCTAGCCTCGCACAAACCAACGCTTCCTGCTACGCATGGCTGTGCTCCATTATGCAGACTCTGGCTCTAGATTAAAGCCATTTTTCATAAGCAAATATCATTTGGGCTGATTATAGCACAATAGGTTTCTTTTTCCCTCGTGGTATTCGGTTCAATTTATCACACACTTGACAACACAGGCATTCTACAGCTGATTACTCGACAGTAGCCATTGTAAGTAATACACATGTTCTCAGCACCCTGTCAACGGAGTCTTGAGGCCAGCGCATGTGCTTTTCCGCACCAGCAGATCCAGACTCTCAGTTCTGACATTTCCCGTTGATTGTGAATGATGAAGAACATGCTGAGCTGTCCCTGCTGTGCCACAAGAAAGATGCATTGGGGTGATCAATCTTCTTAGTTTGCAATTTCAATTTTCACGTTTTTTCCTCTTAAAACCTGCGTATGTGTGTGTGTGGCATAAGACCGATGTAATATTTAAGGTATGTTCGCTTTAAGGAGTTCTTGTCTAAAGTTATTTATAATTTGTCAATTTCTTCGGTGCTTTGTTCAATCGTCGCTGAATAGTTTCAGGATTCTTTACAAGCAAATGAATAGCAGTTGTCAAATTATACAACATTTAAGTTTTTCAAACTGGCAGTAAAGAACATTTTAATAATTGTAGCTATTTAAAAGAAATTACTCCTTTTTTTCTCAGTGTTGAAAATCGCTCCCTCAAGCCGTTGGGATGTAATTGCCTTTGTTGACCTGTCATCGCCTCTGCAAAATAATTGCAGCCAGGTTGAGATGGGTGTAACCCAAAGCCGAGCCATTCAAATCATCACCATTTGGATTGGAGCTCTGAGGGCTGTAATGGAATTGCAGAGTTCTTACTTTATTGCCGGTACTTGATTTTGTATAATCGGGGAGTCGTGGATGGCAAAGAGTGAATTTGAATCTTGGGTGGAAACAAAACATAGACAAGAAGGAGTGAAATGAAAAGCAACATTGGGTCAAATAACTAAATGGGGCTACTTTTACACAGAATGAGTTGTATTTAGTTGAGTTGTTCTTTTTAAGTTGTAATGTTTGGTTTTTATTGCCAACCTATAATGATTAATTCTTATATGTCAAAGTAAAATCTCATAATATGTCTCTAAATTAAGAAAAAAACACATTTTATAATATCAATTCTCCCTCCTAAATTACCACAGTAGCAACAAACTGACCCCCCCCTTAGTTACTGTTGCTAAGACTGTCAAGCTTTCTAATTTAGGGTGCATCATATACAGTAAACAATAATGTTGTTGCTAGATTAACCATTCAATATTGATTGTAATATTTATGATCGTAATTTTCGAAACAATGACTCATTTTAAAAGACAAGCTTGTAAAAGGAACAGGGTCATTCATTGGGTTATAATTATGCATTAATGTGTTTATCACTCAAATTTGTATTTAAGTACAGCACATAAGTAGCTTAGATGTAATAAGTTACATTCCACAACTGATAGAGAACAAAGTTGTTCACTAGAGCACAAAAGTTTTTTTACTAGAGCACAAAATTGTTCATAAGAAAACCAAGTAACTTCATTGATTTAGCCTCTAAATTCTGCTATCAAACACAAAAATGTACAAAATGATTAAGACATCTAAATACCAGTCATGGG
This sequence comes from Anoplopoma fimbria, assembly GCF_027596085.1. NCBI lineage: Eukaryota > Metazoa > Chordata > Actinopteri > Perciformes > Anoplopomatidae > Anoplopoma > Anoplopoma fimbria. The sequence continues at coordinate 4,678,411 of NC_072449.1, read as the reverse complement.
TCGGTCAGGCTACATTTCCAGGGCTCTCAATATCTCTGAGTGCTGTATTGTCAATCATGAGCAGGCTGTCAAGGAGGCTCCGGCCTGCAGGCAGAATCTGTCTGCTCTGTGTGCGAATGTGTTTCTTTGAGAAAGTAAATATGTTGTTTTTCCACGGCCGTACTGATGGATTTTGTTATCCTCTCAAAGGTTGACAGCCCAACTCATTTTCTGTGTCTGTGTGTGTGCTCGTCCGTCTGTCTGCCCCACCCAACCCCACCCAGCCGTCTGTAGCAGTGGGTCAGAAATGATTTGGCCTCTGAACTAGCCAACTGGTCGTGAACATTCCTTATGTGGGGACGATTCAGAGAGTGCAAAATATATGTATCATCTAAACATCTCTATGATCTCACTCAATAAGCCTTCCATATCCACAGCACTGGAAACGTCTGTGTGTGTCTCTAAGAATCTCTGACACATTCCAGATGTTTGCTACTGTACAATGATAATCTTGTTTATGTTTAATTACACAATGGGTCATATTTTTGTTTATCTGACCATCATTTTTGTTGGTGATAATCTTAGAACGCAGCAGCATTGGTCAAAAGGAGTCAGACAGGGAAAGCCAATCTGATACTGTTATGTTGTAGCGAGTAACGTATTAGTTTGCAATTCAAGTAATCATCAACGACGGTTTCATGATAATCAATCGGATACAAGAATATCTGAGCGAAATGCAAGTTGTGCCTGTGGGATTAGCATCTGTCGGCTTTGAAGAACTCAGATTGGCGATTGTATTATGATAGGGGAAATTTACCTGCGTCACTGAAATTGTTAGAAAAGTTGTTTGGTATAAGGACTGCATTATAGGCATGTTTCTATTTTCCTGACTCCCAGTCTGGAAAATATTGGTTTGTGGATTAACCTGCGGCTTGTTGTTTCTTACCAAATTGTCATTACACTCCACGTTATCATGTCCGATAAAGATGACGACAAAACTAAAAAAATATAATTCAAATTGTAATAAAGTGAAAGTATGCTCTAAATGCAATATTTTCAAAGTAGTACATTTTAAGCAGTAAATAAACAAATAACTAGAATTTAATTAGTCAAGTTTTGAAAAATAGAAAATGATAGACATTCTCTAAAATTCATTTTATTTTCACAGTCAGATATAATTTGTATCACACTGCACAGTGATGAGTGTAGCTGAACATGTAAATATTTTATTTTATTTTTCAGGGCATAATTTTCTAGTTGTTTCTCTGTGTATTTGTCGGTTGTCTGTAGAGGACTTTGAATTCCCCCACCTTGACTGATTGAAGTCTGTTATCTTTTCAAAATTGTGAATCTCTTATTTATGTGCATTCTTGTGGTGTGACAGAAACTGTCTGAATGTGATGGGCTTCTGCAGGATCTGGATGAATGAATGTCTTTATATCTGTGTGTGTGTGTGTGTGTGTGTGTGTGTGTGTGTGTGTGTGTGTGTGTGTGTGTGTGTGTGTGTGTGTGTGTGTGTGTGTGTGTGTGTGTGTGTATTTACAGTCTTTATGTGTGGGTGTCTGGCCTCGTAGCTTCAGGAGAACCGCTGTTCACCGGAGAGATGGCGTCAGACGGCCGATGAATGAACAACAAGGTTGTCTTCCGTTCACTGCATTCCTCTTTTGAAAACCTCCCGTCGTTCATCCTAATGGCTGAAGGTCTCCTCCATTGGTAGCAGCTTTAACTAGAGTTTATACATGTCCTCATCTGTCTGCGTTTGTTTTTTTTGTGCCTGTGTGGTTTCTTCTTCTTCCTTTTCTTCTGTGTGTGCGTGTGTCAGAGTTGTGAGGAGGATTGTTGCTCTGCTGGCTGCTGACGAGGCTCTTTGTTTCAAGTCAAGGCCACCAACAAGAGCCAAAATCACTTCCCTCATACGTACCGCCAACCCCCCCCCCCATTACTCACCAGCCATCGATGTTCCATTTCTGGCTGCCAGCAATTTGGCTTTTCTTTTATTTACCAGCTCCACTGGTAAAAAGAAACAAAAAAATAAATAAATTCCCTGCGGATCTCAGGGCTAAATAAGACAGAAAGGCTTATGCCCTGCTGTGAAACGGTGGTGGCTTGTTTTACATGGTATTACAAGGCAGGTGCCTTTTTTTTTAGCGCGCCCACAGTGCAATACAACACAAACAGATGCCGAGCTTAATCCATTGAACCCCCCATGTGTTTTCCACCTGAATTAATTTCCTGCACAAAACAGCAAAGTGCAACTTTTCACTAAAACGATGTGTTGTTTTATTCCTCTCTCCTTCGCCTCTTGTTCTCTTCAGTATAATGAAAATCAATAGGAGCCATTTGAACTTTGGCCGGGGTTAAAAAGAGGTGGAGAGGATATTGTGATGGTTTTTCTAAATAACTCATTGCTTTAGAACTTGTTCAAATGCCACATGCAGTGTTTTTGAACGGGGTGCAGACATAGAATAAAGAGTGCCGGTCAGTGGGAGGGTTGGAACAATAATTGTTTGTGAGAGTGTCCTGTGGACATAAGTGTGCTCTGTAGGTGTTTAAGTGGTGGTTGTGGTTGTTTGTGCTGAATGTCTGCTGTTGCAATCACCTTGGTGAAATAGTGAAGTACTGCTCTTCCCTTCATGAAGCCCGCTGTATCATTTAAACACACAAGCGGCCTCGGATCCAACTCACGTACGCTGGAGTAATCGTTCACGTGTATCTCCTTGATCAGTCTCCAGGGAGGTGATAACTCTCCTTCATCTCCAGAAGATTTGCAGAAAGCAGCTGTCAGTATGTCGGACATGTCCCAAGCATATCCAACCGAGCCTCAGTGTTTATGCGTGATTGTGTGTGTGTGTGTGTGTGAGAGAGAGACATCTAATGTGCGTGATCGGCCACATATTCCTCAAATATGCTGGAGGTTAAAGCGTGTCCGAAAAGCACCTTTCCCTTTCATGTACACCGCTGCCTTCCAGGTCTCTCTGCTCTCACGGTTCACAGCCGGGGCTTCATGGTCATGCTCTGCGGATTTTCAGGTTCAACCTGAAGGGGACGAAAAAATAAAATAGACTGTGCTGGATAGGTGAAACACTAGATTTAGGTTCAAAGATTCAGTGCGGTATGATGTAGGATGAAAAGGATACTATGTGCTCAATAATGCTGCGTGTTTAATCAGTCCAGGTTCTTTTAGTCCATCTATTCTTTTTTACTGGAGGCAAGTTATTTAGTGTTGTCCTTGGCTACTACTTAAGTTTCATTATGTATGGCCATCAGGGCTTTTAGAGAAATATTAAGGAGCCAATAACAATAAAAAAAGGACTGTAGTTTTGTTTTAATGCCAGCTGAAGCCGTCTTCTTACATAAAAGATTCCCCATTTCCCCAAGATGAACGCCAAAGCCAGTTGCACCACCTAGTCTTCCTGGGGTCCAAATCCAGTTCATCATATTCATCAAACTGTATACAACATCCCATTTGTGTTACTCCATGTTCCTTCTTTGTTTTGGGTTCATTCCTTGTACGTTCACTTGCATCATCATTAATCCATTAGTCTTAGAATGAGTCTGTTGCATCAGCTTTGTGTTTGGTAAGTTCAAACAGAGTTTAGTTTGAATTTAGTGATGCGGGTTTAAGCTACAGCTCACGGCAAAGTTACTGTCCGATAAGCTAGGGTTAACTACAAGTGTTGGCGTGGCGATCTACTGCACATGTGCAGAACACGTCCTCGAAGTTGAGAGTAAACAGAACTACTTTGCGTCCGTTTGGAAGCATAGCTGGAGGCATTATTAAGAACTGGTTGCATATGTTTACTGGTCTTTTACTGGCGGAGGACTACTGGGCGTGTGACAAAAGTTGTATAAAGCCTTTTGTGTCTGAAGAGGGAGTTGTGTGAAGTCTTGATGAATTGACTCAAGTGATGTCACCTGGGGATGCTGCTCCATGGCCCATTGTTCGAGGCTGCGTTAGCTTAATTAAGTGTCGGCCATTGGATTGCATTGTGGGTAATGTAGGCACCAGGTTTTGACAAGGAAGAAGGAGGCGTGGAGTAAAAAAGATCATATGTGTAGGTCTTCTGCATTGATCATTTATCAATAAGTTATTAAATATGTTATGCTGATGGAGCATTTATCATCACTTGAATTATTTTTAAAACTTAACTATACAAACTTTACTAAATAAATGTGATTTTATGCTATTTATGACCATATTTAAATGTGATACAGCCATTATCACCCATTTGGGGATATACGTAAGTGACCTCTGGAATGGAGGAGAACACTTTGGTTTGTAGGCTCTTTATCTTTTCTTACTTCCAGGATGAGGTGAGATGAACCAGTAATGTGTGTGTGTGTTAAGCAGAGGTCCAAGTAGGGAATCTGTCTTCCTCTCATCTCCTTGCCCACTTGCCTTCGATTTTTAGAGTGACATGAGAAAGATGGAGAGGGGCCAAATGGAATGGACTGCCAGGAGGAATCATGAACACACTTTTAGGGGCAGCAGGGACTAAGTGCTGGAGTATGTGTGTGTGTGTGTGTGTGTGTGTGTGTGTGTGTGTGTGTGTGTGGGGGGTGTGGTGTGTGTGTGTGTGTAAAAAAACACGTGCCCATGTTGTATTTGAGTTTAAGATGAAAAGAATGACAAAAGTGAGCATTTAATTGGGTGTATTTAAGTGATGAAAGGATGTGGAGAAGAAATTGAAAGTCAAGTAAAAAAAAAAGTAAAGATCAATAGAAAAATAGAAAGGACAAAAGACATATAAAGGGTGTGGGGGAGAAAGTGAAAGTAAAGAAAAAGTAAAGGTAAAGATCAATACATAAAAGAAAGGAAAAAAGACAGACGAAGTCGACTAAACGTTTATAAGAACAGACATGAGGACAAATTGTTCCCAAGGTCAGGCTGCTGTAGGTGTGAAGCAAAGCGTCTCTACGGCATGCTTTACACACACACACACACACACACACACACACACACACACACACACACACACACACACACACACACACACACACACACACACACACACACATTTATATTTAACCACATTACTGTGCATAATGCACCTCATGTTCCATAAGACGGTGGCCTTCCCTTCAAAAGTCCGGCCGTTCTTAAAGGATTACAGCGTCGATGCTTTTATTTGCTCAATGTGTTTTTCAACCCCCTGTTTCACTGCCGGCCTGAAGGGACACAGGAACCGGCCAGAACAAAATTCTGCGGGATCGAAAAAAACAAGCCCTGGGAACTTGTCTCTCATGCTGACTCTTTGTCGGCCAACACACACACACACACACACACACACACACACACACACACACACACACACACACACACACACACACACACACACACACACACACACACACACACACAAATAGCTCACACTTCAGGCCATCAGTGTATAAGAGACTCTTACTGAGCAGCAAGAGAGAGTACAAGTGGTTTGAATCAGCAGGAGTGTTTAACTGTGGCGTTTCATATTCAGGATTTTCTACATCTTAAGTTCCACTCTCCATATTTCCATTTCCATCAAATTGTTTAATGCGACATTTTTGCATAAAAAACATTGCAAAACACCTAAATTTAGAAAAAAAACAAAAAACGCTGAAATATTTAAAAAAGTTCAAAACATTAAAGACAGACATCCCTAAAAACTAAAGAATATAAATTGTGAATGTGTTGGATTTGTACCTTACTGCAATGTTCCTTCTGTGTCAAGTTCACCCTTGTTGAAGGTTAAATGTCACGCCACTCTCGTACATCCTGGTGACTGATTAAAAGCACCACAGAAAACAGAAGAAGAAAAAAAAAATCATTCAAATAATCACAAACGCCTTCTTGAATTAGCCCCTAGACCGCTCAATGGCTACCCTCATGCATGATTCCTTTGTCCCTCTCTTTTAATTTTTTGGTCCCTTGATTTTCTGACAATGCTCAGAGACTAAATTTAACTTTGTGCTCTGCTCTGTGACAATAAAAATGGATTTACATTTACAAAGCTGAGGTATGTAGTATCCATACAGGGATGTCAAACTGCAAGCTCACCTAGCAACTGTGTTGAATGAAAGTGATGTCGATTAGAAGAATATGTCAGTCGCCAGTGATTGCATAAGGCAAACCCTGAATGAAACTGAATTATTAAAAGATATTGAAATGGCAATACACCAATGAAACACCAGTAATCGCGCTCAATAAGTAGCCGATGTAATATCTAATCGTAATCATATTAGATTGTCAAGATCGTGAAAAGAGTCAAGATATACAGTATACAAAATAGTTCTGTATTTTGAGATAAATGCACCTTCATAATCGATCCATCTCTTGACATGCTCCCAGTGTGCGTGTGTGTGAAAGGCAGGAAGCTGTAAATGCCATATCTCAAATTGCACATGCAATAATGGACCGGGATAATGGCTCTCAAATGATGCACCGCGGGAACATTTGTGGCCGTGAAGCCATTTGATAGAGAGGGGGTCATGATAGCTGGGGGTAATGGCACCAAAAGTGCATCTTCAGCTCCTATGTACATCCACTCTCGGTCATCTGGATGGATGCTTTTAGTTTTGCTGGGTACCTTTTATGCATAACACATTTCTCTGTCTCTCTGTTAGTTTTTCCCGCTCTTCCCCAGGGGCTCTGGGAGGGTAGCGGAGCAGCAGTATGCAGTCAGCCCCCCCCGACCTCTGCAGGTTAATAAGTCCCCCATCTGAAAGTGGAGCAGCACATACAGTAACATCGCTGCACAGAGGCAAACTCGTACAAAGCTTTTTTCCCCCCATCCTACTCTCTTTGCTCGTGTATTCTGACTCTAGAGGGGGTGGGGGTGGGGGTGGGGGTGGTTGCACTTCAGCCAAGGTGGATGGAAACCAAGCTCATGATAAAAGCCTGACCTTTGTCTGCGCTCTATCATTTCGCTGCAGGGACAATGTTGAGGTGCGGAAAGAAGAGAAATGTCAGAACAAAAGGAAAAAAAAAAATTGCCATTGTTCAGTGAGGTGCAAATAAAGCCGGACTTTGATATGTGAGGCGGAGCCTGCTTCCTCTTCAGTGTTGTTGTCTTCCCCATCTGTGTAGTGCAGGACTATGAACGCACCTTTATGAATTCATTTTTTTGCTTCTTTTTTTCTGTTTGTCTACAAACCTTTGAGCTGGGCTCTTTGTGTGCTTTTGTTTATCGTGGTCAGAGTGCTCGCTGGGTGTTAGAGGCTGTGGGGTCCTGCTGCCACTGAGCCTCCGCTACAACACATACTCATACATACACACAATGGCACTGGGATCATGGCATGCCGTGGGCCACAAAAGCAGCACACACACACACACAGACACACACACACACACAGACACACACACACACACACACACACACACACACACACACACACACACACACACACACACACACACACACACACACACAGACACTGACATCCACAGGCTTACATACTACGTTTTACCAACTTTGGCATTCACACACACCTGAGGCGATGCAGGGCAACCTCTGAATTGTTAAGGTTATTCCACTCTCAACAAACCTTAAACAGTGCCCTGACACGACGGGGCGTAGTGTCAGGGCAGTGCACAGGTAGCTGTTAAGCCTCATTAATTTGGTCAGCCAGGTTTTAATTACAATACATCTGAGACACAGAGAGTCTGTCTTGCGGTCAAGCTGCTGGATTGGTGATGGCAGGAACTACAAAGAATATATATGTGTTACTTTGTGTTTTTTAAACAGGCCCTATTATGGATTTTTCCATACTATTTTCCGGGTGCATATTTTTATCTCAAGTTACAGTTACAACATGTTTACATGCGTTAATGCTCATAATCCTCCTTGTTTTTCTCATCCTGGCTGTCCTGCAGCACCTCTTCTCACCCTCTCTCTGAAACGCTCCGTAGCGCTGGCTCCTCCCTCCAGAAAGCAAAGTCTGCTCTGATTGGTCAGCTAGCCCGCTCTGTTGTGATTGGTCAACGGTTCACGTTTCAAAAAACTCTTCCTCCAGAGCTTCAGCTCCGTCTCTCTGTTTTGTTGTTTGAGGGCCAAACTAGCCAGAAGGAGTTTTACTTCACTTCTGTAAGGAGTTACAGAAGTGAAGGAGAGAATTCAATGGAGCCGTTTCAGGAGCTTCTGAGGGGGAGGGTAACTCCTTTTAGGCGTGGACTTCAGGTTTTACACTCTACGGACCTTTTACATGTACAAAAATATATATAACACACTAAAGAAGAGGGAAAAAGTGGAAAAGCATAATAGGGCCACTTTAAAAAAAAAGTGTGTGATCCAGTTTTATCTCACCCTGCCCAGGGCTACGGACGGCTCATAATCTCAAGAAACCAAATTCAAACACAATAGCCACAAAAAAAAGCCTTACAGGCAAATTGTTTTCTGGCCGAGTCATGTTTTTTCAATTTAATCCAAGAGGACATTAAGTGTTTTGTTTTTTTAGATGGCGTGGAAGTGGATAGTTTAGTTTCCACTACATGTTCTTCCAGACTTCTGTTCTGAGATGAGACGACAGCAGAAGGAGCTCTGAAGAGATCACAGCAGAGGTTATGGGGGGTCCCAGTCTGAGAGGGGGGCTGTTGTGGGGGTGGCCTCGGTGTAACCCAGGTGTTTTGGCAGGAACGCGGTTTTCCTTCGCTGTATGTTCTGACTGCATAATGAACTCACTTGTATTCCACCCGAACACAGAAAGCCCTCCTCATATTTATTTGTTGAGCTTGGCAGCTGTTGCGGTTTGATCCTCGCTTTGGTTCCTCTTGTTGTATTTGACTTTGCAAACATCGGTGTGATGGAGAAAAATAAGCCGGGATTCACTCCTCATCTGTTTGAACTGAGAATGAATTGACTCTATTGGTGATGTCATCTGGGTTGTTTGTGATCGTACTTGAATTTTTTCAAATATTTCAGCATGCACTACAATCTGAGGGTCACTGAAATGTAAAAAATACATTTCCACAGTTTTGGTCCTGTGTTCCTGTTCCAAATGTTTGTTTTGACCACACAGTGATCTAGCTGTCAGATAAAACCGCACTTCACCGTTATCAGATCATAAAGCTATTAAGATGTAGAGGTAAGAAGAGATGTGTGTTTGGGATATCAGTGGGCAATCATTTCCAAAACAACATAGCTGAGGTCTAATTCATTCATAGAGAAAAAAAATGTCATTTTCAACCAGCTCTGTGTCACTGCAGAGCTGGCAGTACATGCAGATGAAGATGCACAAACGTATGAGTTTTGCTGGCGAGTGAGTGTGGAGGCCGGGCCCCTTTTATCTGCAGTGACACAGAGCCAACAATCATCTGTAGCTTCATAACACAGTACATTTTAAACCAGCGATCCCATCAAATGCAAATTATTTGATTTCAATCCCCACCAACTATATAGATTGCACAAATATCTGATGAGTTGCATTACAGCATCCAATGATTTAAGGCTTAACCCAACTCAGATTATATAACTCTATGTAAGTACAATACTAAATCACTGGAGTACACCTTTTAAAATCCATATATCAGTAAAGGGACTTTCTTTGCCTCAGCCAATTTTTGTTAATTAGTCATTTTATTTGTCAGTTTTGGTAACTTACTCCCTGTATCTAGTTGCAAAACCCTACTTAGAAGCTTTTATATTTAATAAAGTCCCCTCCCCGGCAGATGGTTCCTGTCAGCCTGCTCTGTGAAGCATGAAGCCGGTGCGCCGAGTGCGAAGGAAGATTAAAGTTTTGCAAAGATCTCCAAGGTTCAAAGAAGACACGGATCACTGTAACCATGGAGTGGTTGAGGGAAAATAAAAACCCAGAGCTGAGACAATCCCCCCCCCTGTGGCCTTTAATGCCTCTCAGTGATTCGTGGCGACCCGTTGATGGGCATCTCTGAGCCTCTCGGAGCCGGCGTGAGCTCCCAGCATGCCGTGTAATTGCCTGTCGGTGGCTGTAACGGCTAACTGTCTCTGCTAGGTTTACTTTTCATTATGCTGATGTATTCATCATGGGCCCTTACTGTTGACCTTATCAATCAGAGTTTAATTTCCTACAGAGTTCTTTTTAATTACAACTGTTTCTCTTCCTCCCCCCGCCCCCCCGAGGCATGTTTCAGATTGCAGTGCCCGCCTGTTAGGAGGTGGCATGGTTAACGGTGGCGAACCCCCGTCGCCCGGTCAGAGATTAATCAGCCGTTATAGCGCCTCTGCCATGCTCCGAGACTAAAGTCAAATCCGCGGCGCTCTGCTTAATTGGCAGTGAAATGGCGGAGAGCGATATAGTGGCGCAGACCGGCAGCCAGCGGTAAAGGGCAGCCGGTGCTCCAGCGCTCACCTTTCAGCTGTCACACAACCATGATTACATTAGCCTGTACAGGTCTGATAACTGTATACATCCAACCCACGTAATTAAATTGATTTGTAGAACAAAAATATAACTCTGTGGCCTTTAATGCCACTCATGTGTGGGGACAGAAGTGGTTATTATTGAAACATATGTAATGCAATTTGTTAATTTATTTGCAACATATCTGCCTAAAGCTAAGAGCAGGAAAAGGTGGAAGCTTTTCATTAAAGTGGCCCTATTGTGCTTTTCCACTTTTCCCCTCTTCTTTAGTGTGTTATATATATTTTTGTACATGTAAAAGGTCCGTAGACTGTAAAACCTGAAGTCCACGCCTAAAAGGAGTTACCCTCCCCCTCAGAAGCTCCTGAGCTCCTGAAACGGCTCAATTGAATTCTCTCCTTCACTTCCGTAACTTTATGAGGTCACAATGTAACTTTATGATGTCATAATGTAACTTTATGAGGTCACAATGTTACGGAAGTGACGTAAAACTCCTTCTGGCTAGTTTGTCCCTCAAACAACAAAAGAGAGAGACGGAACTGAAGCTCCTGAGGAAGAGTTTTTTGAAATGTGAAACGTTGACCAACGGAGCATTTCAGAGAGAGGGTGAGAAGAGGTGCCGCAGGACAGCCAGGATGAGAAAAACAAGGAGGATTATGAGCATTAACGCATGTAAACATGTTGTAACTGTAACTAGAGAAATATGCACCCGGAACATAACATAATAGGGCCTGTTTAAAGGAAATAAAGGCTGAAATAAGGCTTTCCTAGAGATATTATACGAAGTAGAAGGATTTTGTCAAGTCTACCTTGAAGCCAGTTAACAGAATTCGCCCCGCTGCCTCCAAAAAATGAGGAAAATGATGTTGATCCCCTCCACCCACCTCTTGTGTGACACAGTGGACGAAAAGGTCATGGTATTTCAATCCCGGTCTCTAGTTTGAATAAGCAAACACAACAATCTCACATGAGCAGTTTTCCTTCTGCTTGTTAACACATGAAACAGAAAATGGTGCGTTTGATTCCTGTTCTGTCCCGGAGATGTAACAAAAAAAAAAAAAAAAAAAAAAAAGAAAAAAAAAAATTTCAGTTTACCCTTGCATCTCATCTTTTCATGTTCAGCCAAACAGCCACAAGGTTTCATAAGACGCTGGCAAATGGACCTCCCTCCGTTCACAAACAAGAGGTTACTGCTCGCCATTTAACCAAGTGCTTTCAGTGGCCATTGAAGGTGTTTGCTTTTAAAAATTGGGGTTACCTGGAGAGCAGTCTCTGGCATTTTGTGTGTGTTTGCTCATTTCGTTTCATTTTTTAAGCACACATCCTATTAGAGGCTGTCTAAAGCCTGAAGGCAGAGTCGTAGTTGAGCACCTCGCAGTCTGATCGAAATGCCAAAGGGACACATTTTCTCATCGGCACAACAAAAAAGCTCAGCAAAGAGAGCAACCCGGAGAAGCGCTTCGTTCTGACTCCACCTGCAGAGCGAGATGACGCAGACACATTTAGCTATGCGGGGTTGTCGTGTTCCCTCCGTATTGATCAGGAGATTAAACCGTGTTTAGGTTTTGATTCAAGGTGCCATGGAGGAGTATGTAGCTAATCACTTAGCGTAGAGGCATTAGCGCTTGCAGCCGAGGGTTCGATCGCGGTAAGCGGCCGCAATGTTTCCCCTGGGAGCCCTCTGGAACTGATGGTTCTGGCTGCATCATTTCTCCAACCATGCTCCTCCACCCCTCTTCAAAATCTGATAACCTGCATTATTAGCAAAAAAGAGAGGCGCTCATCCATCCATTTTCCGTGTTAATGACTCATGTCTCAGGCTGTCGATGCATGGACCCCCACTCTGTGACGACGGCGTCGTATTTCTCTCCAGTGATCAGATGTGCTGCAGATGTGGGGTTGGGGGTTGACGTGTGGGTGGCACCCCATCAAGACACTACCGCGATTACAGGAGGTGGACACTCCTCTAATGTCCTCATCACTCCTGGTGAAAAACCATTCCATCCCACACACACACACACACACACACACAGAGAGAAAGCAGCGAGGCTTTGAGACATCATTAACCCGCAGCGGCAGCAAGTCCATGCTGACTGATGGAAAGATGCACTTCATGTTGTGTTCTGGTGATATCACAAAGGTCACCAGCATGGAGAGGCCATCAGGCTAAATCGTGATGTTCTGTTGTCTGCCGTTGTGTTATATGTAGGGATGATGCATTGATACCAATATCAGGACGATAGTGACTCAAATAGCTGGATCTGGTATCAATCAATAACAAATCAGTACATTTATATCGATGTATTTACTTTTTACATTTTACTTTAGAATGTTAGGAATGCAATGTTTTCGTCAAGCCTGATGTTGCCTTTAACATTAATGATCCCAGTCAATTGAAGTAATTATTTATGCAAAAATGACAGAAAAATGCAGTTTTCATCCTCTCAAATTGCCTTTTTCTCTCTGTTTTATATAATTTTAAACTGATATCTTTAGGTTTTGACTGACAAAACAAGACATTTAAAGACACATTTTATAGACCAAACAATTGATGGAGTAAATAATCAGCAGATTAATCTATCATGTAAATAATAATTTGTTGCATTTAATTCATCGTTCAAGTTTTGACCAATGTGTTGCTGCATTAAAAAGGTTTACCCTTGATTTGTAATTCCTGTTAATTATGAAGATGTATTACCATGTTGCTGATACAATTTTTTTATTTCAATTTATTACTTTAATAATGAATAATAATTCAGTACATTTATATCTATGTATTCATTTGTTACATTTAGTTTGGCAAAGTTAGTAAAGCAATGTTTACATCACAGCTGGTGTTGCCTTTGAGTCACTTCCACACAGTAAGACATTCAGCTTATTCATTAAAAACATAAAGCCCAGTTATCGTTATGACTTAAAATGTCAGATCGGTGCATCACTTGCTATAAACGTACGTTCAGAGACTGCCTCTGATCACTTTGTGCTCTCACAATAGAACATTTTGGCATTTCTGATAACAGAACATTTAGGTCAGCCTGGCACTAAGTAGTCACGGCGAGCGGCACAGACGGCCACATCGGGGATTTAAAGGGCAAAAGGCCTCCGAAGCTGTGAGACGAATATGAAGTTGAGTACGACTCTCTTCTTGATCTCCAGACTCCTCATTAGCTGTCACGCATTGTGCTCAAATAGTGTTTCAGCCTGTATTACACATTATTTGGGGTTATGCACTTGTTCCAAGCTGGAGGAGGACATCATTTTCTATTTTTCTCTTATGATAACTCACTTCCTCTCCTTGATTTTGCAGACATTTTGCTGGATAATCCCAGAGCTAGATCTAACATGAATAAGTATGCTAATGAGTAGTACCTGCATCACGTTCCACCGGAAAAAAACTGATTTGTCTGTCTTTGCGGTAGCTTTGGCAGTGACAGGGATGACCCATAAAAATCATGTTTCTCTATGACATTCCTGCACAGCGTCGTCAGCAAGCTATCAATTCCCAAAATGACATGGTTTGGCATTTAAAGTTGAAATCGGGCATCATTCTACCCGTCACCGTAGCAAACTCATGCATATTTATTGCGTCCTAATAGACGATTGTGTGCTCCCATCTCTGTGACCCTGTAAATTATCTCCTCTGACTGGATCAGGACCGTTAGTCATGCTTTCTGTCCTGACACCCGTGAATATGCATCCCTGTAGCGGTAGCATGTTTTCACCAGGTCTCATTAGGGTTTTGAGGACACCAACAAAGTCCTCAAAAATGTAATTCCACAACTTGTGCTAAAATCAATCAACCTTGGTTCTTTATCTTGTATCTTCACAAGAATGTTGGTGTACTTGAAGTGTGTTCTATTGTTATACTAACTGCCAAAAAGTTCATTTTCATCCAGCAAAAAAACAAACAGACATAAGAGATCCTTTTATTATCATAGTTAAATAAGATAATAAAAGAATCACTTGGTATTCCATTACTTTGAGCTAACTAGTTTGCCTTCCCTGCAAGCTTGCTAACTAGTCCTTATGCACTCTCAGTAGCAAAACATGGCCGTGTCTGTTAAATCTGATTTGAAGTGACGTGAAAACAGATAATCACATTAAGACTGGATGGAAGTGAGAAAGAAAAATCGAATTGTTCTCTGTTCTCACATAATAGGAATGTAGTAACAATTGTTGGTCTTGGTTGTTTGTTAAAGTACACGTTTTAGCATCGACATGTGGCTTTTACTGACATTCAGTGAATAACTGAAGTGGTCTGCATTTATATCTAGATTATAGAGATGCACTGATTGCAATCTCGGCCACTTCAGATTTCCAATTTATATATAATTTCTATCTCACCTGCTGATTCCGATTTCTTTCTTTGAACTATAATTTAACGCCATCCTGAAAAATAATTTCAACAACCCTGAAATCAGTGTAGACAGTCAAAAATTCTACATGTTATCCTTTTACTTTCTTATTGGCATCTTAAGTGGTTATTTATTTAAAAACACAGCTAAATATTGACAATATAAATCATCAGCCCATGAAAGTTTTTATCCTTACTTTTTGCATATGCCCTTCATTCCCTATTAAACCACATCATGTTTTTTTCATTCTTTATTTATGCAATGTTGCTCAGGGGACCACAGAAAAAACTGCCATGTTTTGTGTCATGCTCAGCCCAATAACTTGAACGCACACAAAGTCTAATTTGTGGCTTTGTTCTGGCGTAGCTAAAAAGCACTAAGAAGTTATTCCCTCTGCCTCTCCTTTTTTAGACCGCCACGAGGTAAACAAATGGCAACTGGGTCGGCACGGTGCCGCACAGGCCAGGGGGGCCGTGACTCAATTATGGCCCTTAATCAGGCCCTCAGCACATGAACTTTGTTTTGGCTTGGCCTTGGATACCGCTTTCTGCTGCCAGCGCAGTGGTGGTCATTGATCAAGCATGGCACTTTGCTTTGAAACCTGCAGGGAATGCTTGAAGGAAGAAAAGAACAAAAGAGAGAAAAGAGGTTTAGGGGGACGATTAGCAAAATGAGAATGTTTTGTAGAAACTGAAGCTGGAGGAGCCAAGAACAGAATAAAAAGTGCATGTATTCTTGCAGCAGTACACTGCATTTGCCTGTGTGTGCATGTCAAAGTTGAATTGTTTATCCCTCGACTGTTCCTCACGTGAAATGAAATTGACAGATCCGTTGCACCCTGGTAGCAGAAGTGTTTCACTTTCGCCTCACACTCTGCCTTCTTGTCCTCCACAGTGAATAAGCACAAGCCGTGGATTGAGACATCGTACCATGGGGTGATCACTGAAAACACTGACATCGTTCTGCTCGATCCTCCTCTGGTGGCCCTGGACAAAGACGCCCCCATCCCCTACGCAGGTATGGTTCATTTCAACCCTAATGGCTGTCAACTGGAGGGTGATCATGGCAACTGGGGCGGGAGGCTGGCTATCTCCGACCGAACGGAGGCAGCCAACGATGACTCAGGTGTTAATCCGCACAGGGAAGCATATAGCTGCAGGATATACTTACAGTGAGGATATAAACCATATAAAGCTGTCATGTGATATCAATGTGAAGGGGCTTAAATTGGCTTCATGTACCATAACTGCAGCATCACAGCTTTTTTTTTCTTCTTCTTAGCGTTAACCCTGCTATGTGCTGCAACCATTTAATCCAATAATTCCCAGTGAGCACACATCACATCCAAGACTCATATTTCATATTTATTTAGAGTGTAAAGTGGCCTAAATAAGCCCCATGGTGGCTGAGGATGCTGCAAAAAAAAAGAAACGAGTCAAACCGGATTAGATTCTTCCCACTTTGTGACCATTCCAGCTCTTCTAAAGGGTGCCAGCTCTTGTGGGAGAACGTTTGCTGCAGGCTGTTGGCAAGCCCAGGCTGCCTGTGTCCCGCCAGGGCGCTAATGTGGCCAAGGCCCTAGCATGGGGCTGCAGCGTGGGGCTAGAGCCCACTCACCGAGGCCCTCGAGCTGGGTTGGATGGATGGATGAAGTGAGAGAGAGTGTGTGCGCGAGCGTGCCTGCGTGTATGCTACTAAAACAATTTCCCATTGTTTTCTACTGTGTGTGTGTGTGTGTGTGTGTGTGTGTGTGTGTGTGTGTGTGTGTGTGTGTGTGTGTGTGTGTGTGTGTGTTGTGTGTGTTGTGGCATGGCCTGAGGGGGCTCACTGTAATGGCCACCCTACAGGGAGAAAGAGAGAAAATGATGAGACAGTAGGGAGGGCAGCTGGCTGACCAGCATATGTCCTCTGGCTCTCAGTAGACTGACAGCAACACAACAACAACACACACACACACACACACACACACACACACACACACACACACACACACACACACACACACACACACACACACACACACACACAACGAGCAGAGTGCATGGGTATTCCTGGATTTCATAAGCGAGGTACCGAGAGAGATTTTCTCACTAAATAATTAAAAAGCGAGAACATTAACATCATCTGTCTTCCAGAAGTCTCCTTCTCTTCTTCCTGCTATTTCTATCAGTTCTCATTTCTCTCTTGTTCCCATCTCATCACCACTTCCCACATGTTCTTTTTTATTTTGTATCTCACCTCCTCCTCCCACACACCTTCCAGCTATACCCAACAAACCCCCTACACACAAACAAACACACACACACACACAACAAACCCCACACACACACAAACAACACACACACACACACACACACACACACACACATTGCAACAGTCACTCCTCTTCTCTCCTCTTAGAGCAGCGGTGTGTCCAACCAGGCAGACACAGTTCAGAGCAGAGACAGTTATCCAGTAATCGTGCCTTCTTCCAACAAATTGCCGGGGCGTAGTGTCAGGGCAGTGCACAGGTAGCTGTTAAACCTCATTAATTTGGTCAGCCAGGTTTTAATTACAATACATCTAAGACACAGAGAGTCTGTCTTGCGGTCAAGCTGCTGGATTGGTGATGGCAGGAACTACAAAGAATATATATGTGTTACTTTGTGTTTTTTAAACAGGCCCTATTATGCTATTTTCCGGGTGCATATTTTTATCTCAAGTTACAGTTACAACATGTTTACATGCGTTAATGCTCATAATCCTCCTCGTTTTTTCCTCATCCTGGCTGTCCTGCAGCACCTCTTCTCACCCTCTCTCTGAAACGCTCCGTAGCGCTGGCTCCTCCCTCCAGAAAGCAAAGTCTGCTCTGATTGGTCAGCTAGCCCGCTCTGTTGTGATTGGTCAACGTTTCACATTTCAAAAAACTCTTCCTCTGGAGCTTCATCTCCGTCTCTCTCTTTTGTCATTTGAGCGCCAAACTAGCCGGAAGGAGTTTTATGTGACTTCCGTAACATTGTGACCTCATAAAGTTACAGAAGTGAAGGAGAGAATTCAACAGAGCCGTTTCAGGAGCTCATGAGCTTCTGAGGGAGAGGGTAACTCCTTTTAGACGTGAACTTCAGGTTTTACACTCTACGGACCTTTTACATGTACAAAAATATATATAACACACTAAAGGAGAGGGGAAAAGTGGAAAGTATAATAGGGCCTCTTTAAATAATTTCCTCTGTGCCTACCTATAAGCACCACACGATTGGGTTTAATTCAATGCACCAACACCAACAAACCAGCACAAACACCTGCAGTATTTCCCCCCCTTGTCTTTTACATCACTCCAAACCTGCTCAGTAATCCTCCCGGACTGCTGAGCAGGGTGCAACAGTCACCACACTCACTGGTCTGGAACAACAGGAAAAGTGGCACCGCTGTGCCTGAAAGCTGAGACTGACATCAGCCATCACTGCTGCTACAAGCTTCAAAACCACACAGACAGCATGTCAGGGAGAGTGAAACCCACTGGTACAGATAGACTCATTGTTTTATGCATGGCTATGTCTGACAAAGTGCAGGCGTCTCTCTCTAGGAAACAAAGAGAAAAAGGTAGTCGATGCAAACAGCTGTGCTGCAGATAACTGTATCACACTTTGATGTACATTCTGATGCTTTTTGCTCTATACCAAGGCCTATTCTTTATTCATGAATAGGTTGCACATGTGTTAGAATAAAATTCGTCTGGAGCATATGCTGCTGTCTAATCTGTCACAACAAATTATTTTATTAGTTGACAAGTGCCAGCACAAAGTCAGTCGGTCGTCAACTTGAGTTTTTCCATTCCCTGACAGCTACACATGCCCTGATGTAGCTGAGACTGTGCAGAAACGAACCTAAGTGATGCTTCAACTCGGTAAACCTGGGCCTTATGTAGTACAGACACAGCCCCGTCACCTGACAGAGTGTGGATATTCCATCAAATCCATGCATAGCAACCACAGTGTGCATGGCAACAGCACAGTTAAGGTTCACAACAGTTTCGGTTACAAAAAAAGCCTGAATTGTAGTTCAGTGATGGGATGCAAACTCCGATGAACACCTCCACACCCGTAAGACTTCAGTACTCTGCAACCAGAGTGCTTGTTGAATGGTCAAACAGCTATGAAACCCTTTTGAAACAGTCATTAACAAGTTTTCCTTCTGACGTATTCAGACGACATGCCGTACAAAATAGTTTATTACTTTTACTTTTTGCTTCTCTACATAAAAGCCACACCACTTCCACCTTTGACACTGTCCTTTGTCATTGGCCGTAAATGTCGTTGCCAGAATTGACCCTTAGCTAAGCCCCGCCCCCTGCTGCTACTCTGTCAAGCTGTCCAATCTACCATGGAGCCCACACTGTCACTAACTGAATAAATTGTGTTTGAAAGATAAATCCAGGATGCTAAACTGATACAGCAGCAAAAACAGGATACAAAGATAAAGATAGAAGCTAAAGCCTTCCAATCACAGAGTTAAAGTGTACAACCTCATCGACTGGAGATCAGGACAATAGACTATAAAAATAAGCAACAACACTGTTCCTTTAAGGCAGGGTAGGTCTTTATTCACTACGAGAATCATTAAAAAGCAAAAGCAGCAGGTGTATACATTCAGCATAGCTAACACCTGGAATAGGCTCATGCTACGCTTTGATAGGCTGGTCTGCTTTCGAGGGGCGGGACTTTACAGAGGGTGAGTTGTCCTACATGGATACAGTGCCATGAGTTATTAGCCTAGAACACCACCTAAAGAAATGTGCCCCTCGGAGGGTAAGAAGATCTTGGTGCAGTTGTCCCATTTGTAATACATTTGGTAACTTGGTAACATTGCCACAGCATTTGTTTTGATGTAAGATACAAACCGGTTCTGCATCATTTAAAGGAGTTTTAACGTGGTGAAGACAATCAATCAATCAAAAGCATCCACAAGTGACAGCTGTAGCTCAAATGGCGGAGCGGAGAATCTGCAAGTCAGAAGTGTTGAAGTGTTTGTATGAAGATTTCCTATAAATGGTAAGTGAATTCAGAGTTATTCCTCTGTGCTAACCTTACGTTCCTTTGTTTGACCACAGCAGCTAAACAGTATTGATTTACGAATGTAAAATACATTCTGAAAAAAATATTCACTTTGCTGCCTCTTCAAGTGAAGCCTGCTCACTGAACTCCGTAGTGGTGGATAATAAGTGGGACCAGCTCAGTGGTCCATTAGCTTATTTAAAGTGGCCTTTTTTTAGGAGACTGCTACCACTGGACTGACTAAGCCTCTAAAGTGTCGGGTTAATGAGGTTAATGGACAAAAGCTGTGCTGAGTGTCCGTATTTGACACAGGTTAGCTGGTTGTCAGTCACTCCTGCTTTCTTCTATTGCCTCTGCACACCGACACCAGAGCCCTTAGATCTCCTTGTGGCGTGGGCGTCACACCACAAAGTGTATTCATGTGTCAATCCCTCACTTTCACAGGCCAGCTAATGTCTAAACTGTGACCCACATACACATGGTGCACAGTCGACAACACTGGCAGCTTCAGAAGACCCCCAGGGTGCCGTGCACACATACGCATTCAGTATGCATAAATTATAATGTTTCACCCTTTATGTTTGCTCTGATGAATCATATATGCAGTTCGGCTTTTTCCCTCATACTCTGAATACGGGAGGACTTAGTTTTTATTTACCGTCTGTGCCCTGCAATCATTCACAGCAGAGAAGAAGTCAGACTGACAGCAGGAATCAGTCTGTTCCTGCTGTCTCATTTGATGTCTGAACAAACAACAGTCCACGTAAATAACCACTGGTACAAACACATTTGTTCTTATGTACGAGGGTTTCAGGAGAACTTGCTGCATTCACCATTTCTCGTATTTTTGGAATATTTTCTCTTAGGTATGAACTAAATTTACGAGCTGTTATCCAAGTTTTTCCACTACTGCATTGTATATTTAATATCTTAAAATCAATTTTGAGTTTGACAACCCATTATAAGTTTAAATCTGCATATTTAATAATATAATTCTAAATGTATTCATAAAGCCTAACGATATCACCAGTATTTTACATTTATATTAATGCAGTAGTATAACACTAAAATACCAATATGAACATCTTAAATAATTTGAACTCCTCCTGTTTCATGTCATCATTGCCATGCTGTGACGAGATGATTTTCATATGGAACCATTTCTTCTTTATTTCAGTGACAGTACGACCTCATGTGACAATGTATTAAGGGCACGCGTAATTTCAGCCCATTACTTTAGCTGGTCCTTTTATTCATTTTCTGGCGATGTTAAAACGGTTACACTTTCCTTTATGGATGATGTTATGGACGCACGCCCATTTATTAACAGGCGATAATCTTCGTGTTAATGCGGTTCATTTTCACAGTTATCTGAAGTTAGGAGTACTTTCTTGGATCTAACGTGGCAGACTAGTACGAGAAAAAAGTACTAAGAAAAGTAAGAGAAAGTTAAGATACACTGAAACATTTTATTGGTCATTTACGGTAAAATTCGGAAAGTGACCTACTGGATTATGCTTTGACTGTATATTGCTTTGAAAGCAATGCATTCTGGGAAGTCATAATGCCTGCTCCCATAATCCCAAAGGCCAAGTGTTGGTTTTTTTCGAGCAATTTCCGTCATCTCTGACCTTAGCTTTCTTCAGAGAATCCAATTGTTTCCCATTAGACCGCGGGTAATATCATATTGTCACCCATTGCCATAAAGCATCTAAATTTAATTTGTGAAAACATACAGGCTGGTTAATGTGCTGTGATTAATTAGCCTTTCACAATTTGTCTTATTGGGAGAGAGATCTCGAGCTAATTATGAAAAGTATCTCATTAGCACGGTAGCAGCGAGCTAAGCACAGTGTGTAGGTGAAGCATGAACACCACGACGTTTTCATTAACTAGAGAGGAATGAGAAGGATTTGTTTGTGGGAGAGGTGACACAGATGGGATACATGTGTGGAAGTGAGATGAATAGCATCATGAGTAGAGAGTATAAAGGTTATATGTGTCTATTTGTAAAAGGAAATATAATGATTTACTATTAAATGCTTTTAAGAATGTTGTAAAACATGCACATGTTGACAGGGCCAATCAAACAATTTCTGTCATGCTGTGATAAATACAACTCAGATACAATATCTGTGAAGCTTCCTGAGTTATTGCTGAAGGTGAGCTGTCACTGTATTTAAGCTCAGTGTCCTGCAGTTTCGTCATTGCCATGAGGAAATAATGTCAAGCATTTAGCCAAAAAAAGCCCCATGGCGATCTCATAAATGTAGAGTCTAAAAGGAAATCATCTCCTGTCAAACTGTATGAAAGGGAAACTACACGTCACTTTTATTGCGATCGGATAACAGAGATGTGAAGTTGAAGAAGAGGCTTTCTGACGAGAGACCCTTTGTGCCTTTTTAAAGATCATTATAGGAGCTGAATGAACATATGCAGCGGCCAACGGGCAGCTTTTAATGAGGCACCAGTTACATTTTTTTGCTTATTATCCTTTCAAAAAACAAGCAGGTGCTGCTGTGTCAATTCCATCAAAATCGGCAACTTCAAAGCTCTTGCTTAAAACCATGATTAAAAAGTAGCAGATTGAAATAATTTTGAGTGATAGTGTATCAGAAAAAATATATTTTCCACAACATTGTGCCAGATGTTTTTTCTCCATCTGTGCTTTCTGTTCAGGCTTTCCTCCCACAGCAATTTAGCTCCTCCTTCCTCTTTTTTTTTTGGTCATTTTGCTTGAATTTTGACCTGGAATGAGCCCTCACTTTCTTCCCTCCTTCCTGTTCAATCACACTCCTTTTTTTCCCCATCTTTTCTCAAATCATTTTCAGTTATAATATCTTGAGTGTATGAAGGGCTGATAAGAAACAGGTGGGCAGAGCCAACTTTGTCCAAGATAAGGACTCTAGTGCAAACACAGCAAATCTGTAAAGTCAAACTGAAGCACAGTGTTTTATTCAGTTGATAATCTTTTTCATGCAAACTTCTATCTGTAGACTCGTGAACTGGAAAGCACAGGCGGCATAATCTCGCCTTCTGGCCTTTAGAGCGCCTCCGACTTTGGCTTCAAGACAATGGAGCCATCACTCTGCCATTGTTCACGTACTCATTTATTAATGAAGTACTGAAATGCAATCTGCTTCCTCACTGAACCACACAGATGAGGGAAATAGTCTTTGTAATGAGATTTTTTTTGTCTAGGCTTTTAGCTTTTTATTTTTTTTGCTCTTTTGATGAGTTACAGAACTGGCGGGGGGGGCAGGGCTCACTCGCTCATTCTCTTGAATGCCTTTTAAAGCAGAATTTCCAGTCAACTACCTCCTCGTCGTACCTGTGTGAGTGTCGTTGCTGCTTTCAAACTGAGGCTTTTACTGCTTTTGAAATTAGAAACTGATTTGTGAGGCTCTATTTCTGAAGTGGGTACATTTTTTCTTCTTCTGCTGACTCAAAGAATCTTCTATTCAAAGAAGATATTGTGGTTTTTATCGACACTACAAACAGATCTAAGGTTTGTTCTTGCAGATTTTTCCGAGCCTTCTCTTAGAGTGAATTATCTGGGATGTGTTTAAAATTACCAAATTATTACTTTTCTTTGGGAGTCACTGCTCCATCCCAGGGGGCCAATAAACAATACTTAACAATACTGTACGACCATTAAGTGCTCCAAAATAATGTCCAAATGATATTAGACATATAACATTAGACATGTGCCTTATTTAATTTGTGTTTACACTATAAACAAATTGACAATCTTCAGTAAATTATAAAAATCATCTGTATAAAAAGGGTCTGACAAATATTTGTTTGAGGTCAACTTCAAATTTTATGATGATAGCTACATTGTGATGCTTAAAAGGGAGTTTTTCATAATTCTAATTACAACATTCAGAGGTATAATTGAATTTACCGTCAACTGCTAATGTAGTCGTCAAGGTAATAATAGCAAACTCTTGGTAACTCTCACAATGACCACACAGACTCCCGGCTAATCCAAACAATGTACTCCCCGTAACAGTTGTCATGAACAGGATTATTAAATTAGAGACCAAATCCTTCTGCTAACAACATAGAGAGGTGAAGTCCCTATTATTTTGGAAAAAAATATAGTAGTAGTGAACAGCAAGAGACAACTCAGTCGTATAATTCAACAGTTTTACGACGAAATGCAACTTTCTTGATGTGCAAAATCATCTTTCAAATTGACAAACATCAAACAGCACAATTCAAATGGGATTTAAAAAATGATATGTCTCCCCTGGACTGTTGTACATATTTATTTTGCAAAGATATTGCCTATAGTGGTCTATCAGAAGGGGGCGGGACTTAGCCTCTGTTGATCCTGCCCTTGATTTCATGAGAGACAAGGTCTGACACAATGTGGCTCAAATGCTGTGCGACAATAGAACCAGAAAATCTGCTTCATGTTGCAAGAATTATTCCATAAAGTGCTAAGTATATTATAATAAAAGCAGCATATGGCGCGAAACAATCTACCACATGGTTCTTGGTGTTTCAACACTTATTTTACAGCATTTCTAGGAAGAATAAATAGAAGTCCCTCATGTCAGTGTCACAACACGTTTGGTGACACTGATGACGAATATTCAGGCGTTAACATGCAAAAAAAAATACCTATTTGCCGTCGGCGGATATGTTGACAATTAGCACTCAAACCTCAAGGCTTCCAATTAAAGTTTCAACAAACTGTCGCTACTCCTGAGAGAAGAACATACAAGAAAGTGGAACCTGGAGTCGTCACAGTCAGATAGAGAGAGATCCCTGAAGTTCAACTCTCGAAGCAGCGCTCCATGTTTAAGCAGTTTGTCAATATCGCATTCATCACTTGCCAGAACATCACTGCTGCGCTTCAAAGAGTCTGACGCTGCTTTTGATATACAACTTAAATTTGGAGGTTCATCCTGTCTACCCTTGAATACTTGTGTTTTTCATTCATGCCGTCTCTGATCTGGCTCCCAGTCCTATCTCCGAAACATCTCCCCTGACTTCCAGCACTCTTTCTGTGTGTTTTTCTGAGCAGGACCTCCTCTTCTCTTTGAAATCTGACAGCATCCTCTCTGCACCACCCCTCCCCCTCCCCCTTTTCCCTCCCGCCGCTGCTCCATCACCTAGCCTTTTTTAAGTTTCCTCTTTGGAGCAGGAGAGTTTTAAAGCGGAAACAGACACAGTGTGTGTGTGTGTGTGTGTGTGTGTGTGTGTGTGTGTGTGTGTGTGTGTGTGTGTGTGTGTGTGTGTGTGTGTGTGTGTGTGTGTGTGTGAATATAAGCATCACTACTCAAACCGGATCTGTGTAGACCAGTGGTGGAATGTAACTAAGTACATTTACTCAAGTAAAGAAGTATACGTTTGAGTCTTTCCATTTTATGCTACTTTATACTTCTACTCCACTGCATGTCAGAAGCAAATATTGAACTTTTAAACTACACAACATTTGTCTGACAGCTATAGTTGCTTATCAGATGACAATTTTTAATACCAGCTTGTCCAATGAAAACTAAGTATCTCAAAATCAGCAGGAAGGTAGATTTTTTTCTCAGTATATTACCTTTATTCTCATTGAATTACGATTTTTTTATATTACTTTAAATTTTACAACCTCTCAAAGAATATATATGGACATAAAAATCCAGAAGTTTAAAGGAATTAAAATGAATTCATGTATCATGGCCACGTATGCTTATACAGCTCTTTTGTATGATGTCCTGAAAAGAAAATCTTATTTTTTGTGTCAATTTCCGCTCTTTACAGGCTTACTCTCTTTTCAAAATAGGAAACTTAGTTAGGTTTAGAAAAAGATCAGGAACTACTTAGTAAGTACATAATAAGGTTTTGGGAGTAGATCGTTGTTTTGGTTAAAATAACCGTTACTGAAGTTTGCAAGTTACTTGACAAAAACATCAACATTGACCTCTCCTTTCTCACGAGGAACAAACTGAGGTCTACTGTCTGAAGGATCACTAATTGTTGGACCCATCAGCCTCCCCTCCTGCCAACCCTGTGTGTGATTTATTGATCTTTATTAGCCTTGTTCAATATAACGTGGATAACATACGAAGGTATTGTTAAGAATATTGTATGGGACCAGCCTGATCATTGACGTGAGGTACAACAAGCACATTTAAAGAAATTACTTTCGCGAACAAAAGACACAAAAGAGGAGGGACGAGTAAATCATGACAGAATAACAGAGCGTTTATGAGCAGGCCGCCATGTTGTTTCCTTTTTGAAACGCCAAACAGAGAACAAGACAGTCGGGTGCTTTGATTGAGTGGAGGACAGCGAGTCCCAGAGTGTCCTTGCCGAATCCGGTGGACGTGCAGTGTGAGGATATAAATGCAGGACTGGTAGTGGAGATTTTTCTTTTTTTTTTTACTGAAGAAAAAGATCTAAATAGTTCTACTACTTCCATCACTGGTTCAGAGACACACACTCTGTCAGCTTGAGATTTCTGTGAAGGAATGTGTATAATTCAAAGCATTCGCCGCAGCAACTAACAGTGACTTTCCCCTGAACTCCTTGATTTACCATGGCACTATCTTATTAATCCTTCCCCGCTTTCACTTGCCTGATTTTTATTGAGTGTGTACAATCTTTGCGCAGAAGGGCAAGAAATCGTCTGTCACACTGAATAAGAAAAAAAACTACTGATATTAAACAACACCCGGGAGAGCACGGAGAAATGAACGTGGGAATCAAAGGGAAATCTCCTTTTGATAGAAACATAACAGTCAGAGCTTTAAATGTAATACTAATCCCCCACACACGTGCATGTAGTTAAATCCTGGATGGCCTCTGAGGTTATTAGAACATCATTCCAGCGAACGTCTCGTGGCCTTAATCACCTGGCGGCGAGATCACCGCAGAAATCACCCGCTCCCTCCTTCACTATTCTTCCACACTGAATGAATTGCATCAATTTTTCAAATGGAGATGAGGAATTTGGGGATTCGCCTTCCCATCTATCCGGGGTAGATGCGCTGATGCTCGCCCGTCAGAAGCCCATTTTAGCCTCATCAGGCTCTGCTTCTTATCTCCTCACTGGTGTTTTATCTTCTTTTTTCTTAACATGTCGTCACGGCTAATATAATTTACACATTTCACTCGCGTGTAAATCAAAGACTCAATTAGCTGAGAGCGGGCTGGGTGGGTGGAGGTGGGAGGAAAGTGATTGCCGAGGAAAGTGAACTCTTGAGAAATTATGATCAATTGCAAAAAAAGAAAGCTCAAGAAACGTTTCCCGGTGACAAGTGATTTAACGATCCTTCATAACCAAGGAAAGAATGTTGTTTTTGCTTTAGAAATATGACATCATATGGATTTGCTTGCAGGAGGTTGGAAGTTAGGAGTGTAATGAAACACATACGCAGACCTGACACCTAACTCGCTTTTCTTAGTGATCGATGGTCTTCGAGAAAATGTGAAAGAAAAAAAGAATGGGTGTTTTAAATAAACAACGATTATACAACAACATGACAGGAAAGCACCAGGGATAATTGATAGCCCCGGATCACTGGAGATGACAGGACATATCCAGCAGGCAGCACATCATCAAGGCTATTTACCTGGAATGAGAATACATTAAATGCATTAGCTCCATATTGCATGAGCTGGCTTTGCTTTCTGTCCCTGATCTCACACACACACACACACACACACACACACACACACACACACACACACACACACACACACATGGATGGATGGATGCTTCCGGCTTTACACGTTTTTCAACACAGCCGCTACAACTCCATGGAATATTCATGCGTTATGAGTATTATATTAATCCTCATGAAAGACAACATTTCTCCATGGTAGCTGACTTCTCTCACACTATATGCACTCTCGATCCTTGGACAAACAAAGCCATTTCGTTCGATTTCTGCCAGGTGGAGAAAAAACGTATACTTCTAAACACGGTGAGTTTTAGAACAAAGTATAGTTATCTGACAGAATGGGAACAACGGGGGGGGGGGGGGGGGGGGATTGCTGGCTCAAACCTCACAGAGGTTTTAAAAAGGTACAAACCAGATGAGTCGCCCGAGTACTGAAAGGCCTGGTTGAGATGGAAGTAATTGGCTATAGAGAGAACGACAGCCTTGTCTTATTGTTTTTTTTTCTTCTTTCTTTTTTTTTACAGCCCTTATAGATAGTCTTGTAAGTGGCATGTCGAAGGACCCCGCAAGTGAGACGCTTGCAAAATTACTGAAAATTACATGTACAAGATTGGCCACCAAAAATCCAATCTGCTTGCAGCCTCAGTCATTTTGTAAAGTTGACGATGCCTGGGGAACTTGTGACAGTCCAATTAAGGACATTTGCATATCGGGAGGCTTAAATTATTGTCATCTGCTGGAGCATAAAATGGGGGGCGGCACTCTGGAGGAGATAGTGTTGATCTGCTCGTGTAGACCACGGAGGAGAATGTGTGAAGGAATATATAGAGAGAGATGTGCTTTCGTTGCTTTTTTGGTATTGTTGAACATATTCCCCATACTCATTCCCCAACGCGCCTGTCCTCCTTTTTTGTCCGCTCCTATCTTTCTTCTCTTGTATTTTCATCCCTTGTTCCGGTCTGCTTTTCTCTCTAGATGCTTCCTGTCGCTCCTCCTTCCTCAGTCCTTCCATCTTTGCCACCTTCTGCTTCCAGTGTTTTGTTGAAACATTTAACAGATCTTAAACAGGCCCTATTATGCTATTTTCCATGTGTATATTATTATCTCCAGTTACAGTTACAACATGTTTACATGCGTTAATACTCCTTGTTTTTATCATCCTGGCTGTCCTGCAGCACCTCTTCTCACCCTCTCTCTGAAACGCTCCGTTGTAGCGCTTGCTCCTCTCTCCAGAAAGCAAAGTCTGCTCTGATTGGTCAGCTAGCCCGCTCTGTTGTGATTGGTCAACGTTTCACATTTCAAAAAACTCTTTCTCCGGAGCTTCATCTCGTCTCTCTCTTTTGTCATTTGAGGGCCAAAGTAGCAGGAAGGAGTTTTAGGTCACTTCCGTAACATTCGTAACATTGTGACCTCATAAAGTTACGGAAGTGAAAGAGAGAATTCAATGGAGCCGTTTCAGGAGCTCAGGAGCTTCTGAGGGGGAGGGTAACTCCTTTTAGGCGTGGACTTCAGGTTTTACACTCTACGGACCTTTTACATGTACAAATATATATATAACACACTAAAGAAGAGGGAAAAAGTGGAAAAGCATAATAGGGCCACTTTAAAATGTTATCCTCTAGACAAATGGACAAGGACTTGAATCATCGTTGTAAAATACCCCATTACAACGAATAAAAGTGGATTTTCTTTTAGCCGCAGACGGTGAACTTCTTCCACTGTGTGCTGTGAAATTCCCCTTTGATCCCTCTCGCTCCCCCCCCTTTGCCTGGGGCATGTATATGGTTTTGGCCTTATGTCATGGAGGCACAACCAACAGGAGGTACAGCACAAGTTAAGGTATATGTCAGCTGAGACGGCCTTACAATGAATGACTGCAGGCTGTACGCAAAGGCCACATAAGAAGTTCTTTTTGTCGGTGTTATCCTCGCTGTCTCTCTTTGTCTCTGCATCACCACCTGTCTGTCCTCGCTTCTCACCTTTATATCTGAGAATCGGAGCCCGGCCGCGGGCATTTAAAACACATTTCACCAACTCTCTGCCTGCATTGCCTCTAATTGTGTGAAGTGGTGTAATGGGGCTGACCTCCACGTGTTGAATAATATAATATAATTATAATATTTATCTTCTGCAATTTGTATAATGGTGACAAAATGTTCCTTTAATGCTTATGCATTTTTAAGATTTAATCATACTGTAATGCTTTGAACATACTACATTCTCCTCCGCACTACAAGTACGACATTTTTACAAGGCCGACCTTTTGCTCTTTTGGCATGTTGATTTTTGGATTTATGGAACTTTAAATAGTATTATGTACAACTTCACCATCAAAACAATCAACTGTCAAAATTATACACAACTTTTGAACAGCATTATACTCTCCCATAACATCAATATTTACGGTAGTCACAATTAGTCAGGTAAAGCTGAAGAGAAATAATAGAAAATCTATTTGGTATGTTGACTCTTAGTGAAGGTTCCCAGTAGGAAGCAGTGTTCTAGTGTATTTGTCCGGGGCTTTTATTGTGAAGGGTAGAACCGAGGGAGTGAAGCAGTATTGTGCTATTGCTGTTGTCAAAGGTGCTTCCAATTTGGTGCAGATGAAAAAAGCCTCCATGTTATTATTGTATTACATTTATGAATTATAAGCACAACTTAACCCTGGACTACATTGTTGGCAGATTTGGAATATTTTTTCCAGTTTTTAGGATCTGGAGGATTCTAGTAGTGAGGTTGCAGATTGCAACCAATTAAAACCAAGGGAAATACAGTGGCCGCACAAAAACAAGAAAATGTAATCACCTATATCCTCACCGCAGTAGTTAGAGAGATGGAACTAAATCAAGTTGAAAAAAAATTGTGGAAATATGGACGAAAACCCACCTTACTACCATTTGCAAACACAAAAGAGAAAAATAAAGTTTTCCCTGCTCGACCAGACAGTATGAGGTAGCCTTGAAGGAGCTGGTAAGCTGGTAATATCTGACAATAACAGCTTAACAACTTAAAAAGATTTGAATATGGCAACACTTTGAGAAGATCCTGTCCTTCATGGCAGCAAACTCTGAAGATCTCTGAAATTATTTTTGGATGCCACATTTTTTCCCATGCAGTCTGTCCTGAGATACTGATGTAGGCAAATAGTTCTTGATTTGTTTCAACGTTGAAAAGATGCTCATGCCCATTGCTTCATAGTCGGAATAATTCTGAACGCAATGTCAGAGTTAGTAAATGTTTGTCCAATGCTTCTAAAGAAACGTAGTGTGTGAAGTCCTGTAGTTGTTCCCCTTTGGAGTTATCTCTCTCTGGCTATCCTCGGGTCTTGGATCAGGTCCTTTTGTGTTAAAGAGAATCGGACATGCTCAGTTGCAGTGCCTTTTGTGGATCAATATCTTCCGTTTCACACAGTTAAGTCAGATCAAAAAGGAATCTATTAGTGATGTCAGACTGTCGTATTTGTGTGAAACGGGCTGAGGGAAAGCAGAGAGAGAGAGGGCCTGATCAGCTGTGGCGTTAAAATAGACTGTTAAATGGGCTGGTTCTGGAGTCGGGATGCGATCATCTGGGACCTTAGCAGAGGAAAGAGTAATCGGTCACGAGATTTTATTTTTCATGTGACATTTATTTTCACTGCACAGACTTCATGAGCTGTACATTCACTTTGAAGTATGTCGGGTTAAAAAAAGCAAAAAAGCACTGGCCCTGTGCAGCTGCTTGAACACCCTTTTCCGACGGATTTTGTGCCATTTATGTAGTGCAGCATGGAAATGAAGGTCCTTAATGTCAGGCTGGAGGATGAGGGACATGTAGCACATCTAACCAAACTCCTTCCTTAGCCATAACCAACTGTTTTGGTTGCCATAACCATACCTTTCTCTCTAACCAACCATATCATAGTTGCAATGCCAAAAAAAGCAGGGATTTAGAAACATTGGCATTTGAGGTAAAAACAAAAAATATGAATCCCTCATTGTATATCGCCGTTCTTGTCCCGCAGAAGTGTTGGACGACTTGCACTAAGCTGAGCAGATCCTCCTTTCTCACACTGAGTTGCATTGAGATATTTGTATCCCAGCTACAAATGTTCCAAAAACATCCGTTAACGTCAGAATTCGGGGTCAGTTCCTCAAACAGAGCAAATGCTTCTCACTATTTCACAGAGAGAAACATTTTGTAGAAGAGGCAGACTGTTTATCCGCTGTCAGTTGGCATCTAGAAACTGTGTTCAGTAGAATATAAAATACAACGATCTCTTTGAAGGCTTTTTTTTGTTCTCCCCTCTTCACATTTAAACACAGCGCTGACACCCTTTGCTGAGAAACTGCTGAGTAATCTAAAGTGTCTCTCTCCTGTAAGGCAAAAATATCTATGTGGCAAGCAGCCACCTTGATGGTCAGAACAGAGACACATGACATCATTAACCCAGTTGTCACTCTTAACTGCCACTATAAGACTACACCATTCACTAATGTTTTTACAGTTAGGTCAGGTCCCCAGTGATGACACTCTGTGATATCTTGGCGAGCTTTAACTGAAAGGGCCCACAGTTGAAAAGCCTGTTCTGGCAACCGGGATGATGAGACAGTCTTTAGTTTTTTTTATAGAAAGCCGTTTCTGAATTTGTGCTAGAACAACAGGCATTAACATATGAAAGAGAAGCACTTACCTAAAGAGGGTGGAGAGAGGAGGAGGTATAGCAATGCCCGATTCAAGTGGTTTTGGTCTGAAGCCATGTCCCATTCATTGAATAAAATCTACACAATGACGCCACAACATAGAGCATTTTACTGCATAAGCACATTACAAGATGCTGCCAGGGAATGAGGGTTCATTGTACTTTGTCACCCTCTGTGATAGCAGGCCTTTTGCACTGCCTTCTGATATGGCATTTTGCAGCAGGTAAGCACTTTTGCCTTTTAACGTGGTCAACGATTCGCAGTGTAACGTGGGCCGGTTATGGCTCAGAGTGCAGACAGGGTCGTTTTTCAATAAGAAGATTAGCGGTTTGATCTCCAGCTCCTCCAGTCCATGTCGATGTGACCTTTGGCACATCAACATGGACTGAAGGAGATACTTGTTAGACGACTGACAAGGGCAAGACACTTAACCTCCAAGTTGCCTACGGTGAATGAATGGATGTGAATGGTGTGATGGGCAGGTGGTATCTTGCGTAATAGCCCCTTCCGTCAGTGTGGATGAATGACATGGTAGTATTAAAGTGCTTTTTGTGGTCAGAAGACTAGAAAGGAAAATATCAATCTTATTCATTTTCTGTATGCTGATCATAGAGCCTGTCAACCTATCTTGTGCTACTGTGTAGACCATAGAAAATGAATGTGAAAGGGTATAAGCTGGAAGGATACAACACGGACAACACCCAGACCAGACAACGCCATGGTAGAGACCTGTCAATCACAACGCAGCCCCGCCCTAAAGCATACCCTGCTTTATGGTCTATTTGACTCTAAAATTGACCATAATTTACTAAATGAACATCAATTCAATTCAATTCAATTCAGTTTATTTTGTATAGCCCAGAATCACAAATTACAAATTTGCCTCAGAGGGCTTTACAATCTGTGCACATGCGACATCCTCTGTCCTTCCCTCACATCGGCACAGGAAAAACTCCCCTAAAAAACCCCTTTAACAGGGAGAAAAAAGGAAGAAACCTATGGGAGAACGACAGAGGAGGGATCCTTCTCCCAGGATGGACAGAATGCAATAGATGTCATGTGTACAGAATGAACAGCATAACAGAGATACAACACATTCAATGTATATGGCATAAATTATTCATATAATAAGACTACTTATAATAACAGCAGCAATTATTACAGTAGAATTATAGTTATGAAAATAGGGATAGTAATGTGATTAATAATAATAATCGAAGTAGCAGTGGGTGTCAGTCGGCTCACAGCAGGAGGCACGACTACGGTCCAGGTACCACAACGATTCATGGAAACCTGCAGAACGAGAAAGCAAAAGGGCTTCAGGGTGGAAGTAAGGCTAAAATGCTTAATGGTACAGGTAATAGTAATAGTAATGTGACTAGTAATAATAATGGTGGTAGCAGTCGGTGTCAGCAGGGCCGTAGCAGGATGCACGACCACGGTCCAGGTACAGCCACGATTTATAGAAGCCTGCGAAGCGAGAAAGCACAAAGACTCCAGGGTACAAGCAAGTCAATAAGCGTAATAGTACAGGCAATAATAATAGTAATGTGACTAATAATGATAGTGGTAGTAGTAGTGGGTGTCAGCAGGGCCTCAGTAGGTGGCACGATGACAGTCCAAATATAACCCCGATTCCTGGGAACCTGCGAGGCGAGAAAGCACAAGAACTCCGGGGAAGAAGCAAAATCAGTAATGTGCATAAATAGGAGATTAATACATAAAGATGGAGGGAGAGAAGAGGAGAGAGGAGCTCAGCGTATCCTAGGTAGTCCCCGGCTGTCTAGGCATATAGCAGCATATCTAGGGGCTGGACCAAGGCGAACCTGAACCAGCCCTAACTATAAGCGCTATCAAAAAGGAAGGTCTTAAGCCTGCTCTTGAAAGTGGTGAGTGTGTCTGCCCCCGGACTGAAACTGGAACCTGGTTCCACAGAAGAGGAGCCTGATAACTGAAGGCTGTGGCTCCCATCCTACTTTTATATACTCTAGGAACCACAAGTAACCCTGCATTGATTGAGCGCAGCTCTCTAGTTGGGTAATATGGAACTATAAGTTCCTTAAGATAAGACGGTGCCTGGCCAGTTAGAGCTTTGTAGGTAAGTAAAATAATTTTAAATTCTATTCTTGATTTAACAGGGAGCCAGTGCAGAGAAGCTAATACTGGAGTAATATGATCTCTTTTCTTAGTTTTGGTTAGAACACGTGCTGCAGCATTCTGGATCAACTGTAAAGATCTAAGAGACCTATTAGAGCAGCCTGATAATAAGGAGTTACAGTAATCTAGTCTAGAGGTAACAAATGCATGAACTAGTTTTTCTGCATCGCTTTGAGACAGGATTTGCCTGATTTTGGCAATGTTACATAAATGAAAAAAGGCTGTCCTTGAGATCTGTTTTATATAAGAGTTAAAAGACAGATCCTGGTCAAAGATAACTCCAAGGTTCTTAACGGTAGTGCTGGATGCTAGAGCAATGCCATCTAGAGAAACTATATCGTTAGATAATTGAATTCGAAGGTGATCTGGGCCTAGTAGGATAACTTCTGTTTTTTCAGAGTTTAACATTAAAAAGTTACAGGTCATCCAGGTTTTTATGTCCGTAAGACATGCTT